>NC_080424.1:80488641-80796141 GCF_029873635.1 Malania oleifera
TTGTTTTTTTTGAGTTATATTTATTTGTTTTTTTATTCGAAGTCATTGTTGCAATTTCAATTTGGTTGAGTTATTTTGAATTATTGAGTTTAGATTGTTTTTTTTTAAAGTCTCCTTTTGAATCTTAAATATTCGTTTGGGTTATTATTTATTATAAAAAAATCATTTTTTTTTCTCTTATTTGGAGTATTTATTAGAATTTAAATCGTTCTTAGGTGTTTTTATTATTAAAGTTAGTGGTTATATCTTGTTAGGATTTAATCTTGTTTGGGCTTGTGTTTGAAGTTAGAATTTTTATTTAGTTGAATAATTGTAAGGTTATTTCTTTTTTTTTTTGTTATTCTAGTATTGAATCAGACATTTATTTAGTTATTTTATGCATGTTTAATTTTTAGTTAAAGTTTAAGTTTCATTGCAAAATCTCAAAAATCCTAGGAAACTGAATCTGAAATATGTTAAGTAAATTTTTCTTTTATTAATTTCTTTTGGAATTACATGAGTTTGGAATTAAACTGCATTTTATGAGGAGATGATATAACTTTTGGACTATCTATTACACGACTAAACTCCTATACTTGGGATAGCTTTTGAGGTGTTCATTTTTCGAGTGAGTCAAGTTTTTGGCGTTGTTATCGGGGAATGTCAGTTTTAATTTCAAACTAGTGTTTTTCCTATTATTTTAATTTTTCTTCTGAAAAAAAAAATGAGTTTTGAAGAAAATATGACTGCACCTGCACCATGCTCGCTTATAGATTTTTCGCAGCCCACACAAACCACACAACCATCTTAATTATATCATATTGCCTAAGAATGTATAGAACTTTAACATTACACTTGGAATAATATCTGTGATACCTCAATTTTATGGGATAGAGTGTGAAAATTCATATCAGCACTTAACTCATTTTGAGCTTGCATGTATTTCATTCATAGATGGGACTACTACTAATCAGACAATTAGATTGCGTCAATTTCCTTGTTTATTGAAGGATAAGGCTAAGATGTGGTTTGATTTTCTTAGGCCTAATTCTATCTCTAGTTGAACTGATATGTAAAATGAATTTCTGTATAATTTTTTTTTGCTTACAAAAAACTCAATTTTTTCATGAACAGATCAATTAATTCATGCAAGGAGTTAATAAGACATTTTATGAAAGCTGCGAGAGATTTAGAGGTCAGGTTAACATGTGTCCTCACCATGGATTTGAATCATGACGCTTGGTCAACTATTTCTACACTGCGTTGACTCCTGAATCGAAACAGTTCATTCATACTATGTGTTCAGGATATTTCTTTGCCAAGGAGCCTGATAAGACATTGGATTTCCTGGATCATTTAACTAATTATGCTCAACAGTGGAACACTATGATTGATAGAAGACCGATTGCAGCTCAACCATTGGGAGCAAAACATGGTGGGGAGTGGAATGAACTGAAAGATGATTTTTGTGTTGACGCACATCTGGCTGAACTCACTAGAAGAGTGAAGGCTATGGAGATGGAAAAGGAAAATAGTATAGAGCAACTTTAGAATCAACCTTCATAGTCCTATTCACCCCCTTAACAACTATCATATCGTCAGCCTACCCTTCAGCATCAATATCAACCACAACAGATCTCTTAGAGCTATGCACCTTCAGGATTTCAATCTAATGCAGCACCTGCCCCACCGGAGAAGTCTATTGAGGATGTCTTTTAGTAGTTCATGCAAATTCAAGTCACAACTAACAATCAGTACACTCAGGCTATAAATGAATTGCGGGACACCATTAATGAGATGAACACGCAGTTGAATATCTTAGAAGAAAAGGGAAATTTCTAGTAGAACCTCAGCCTAACCCTCAAGAATATCAGCACCAACAGCAACAAATACATAATGTTTCTCTTGAGGCAGCAGAGGCCATTATTACTTCGAGAAGTGGAAAAGAAGTTCCCAAACCTGAGATACCCATCGACAAACCAACAGTTGTCCCAACACCTTAAGTTACAATTGAGATAGATGAGGTCAAAGAAAAATCAGAGAAAGCAAGCCCAAAATTGAAGAATTCAGTTAACGTAGAGACCAAGACCAGCGAGGAGTACCAACCTCTGGTGCCTTACCCTCAGAGATTGACAGTCGTGGAACCATCACTCCCTACTGGAGTAAATGTCAAGGAGTACAATGCTGAAGCAAATCCATGTAGTAGTAAGGTGATATGTACACCCGATAAAGAGAGTGAGCAAACTGGTGAGAGTTTAATTTTCAAAGAACTAGGTGAAATTTTTAATGTTGATGCTTTTGAATAACCAAAGGTAACTAATCTGACAACTTTGCCTCAAAAACCGGTTTTTAAAAAGTGACTTTCTTAGATAATATACTAAATAAAGATCATTTCTTGTTAAAACAAGAAAGACAGTCTACACATGTTTCGTTTGGTACCTTAGAACGTATTGATTTATTTGAGGCTAACTTTTGTGCAGGTAACAACACTGATTCATTTTGGCAACTCAAATTTGGAGACTCGCCGGTTCAATTTATAGACCTGCACCCACCAGATGAAATTCCTCCAGAACCTCCGCTAGGCAGACTGTGATGTTTTTTTTTTTCTTTATTTTAATTTTGTTTTACCTTATTTTATTTTTAGTTAATTTTCAAGTACATTTTTCCTTAGTTTCAATTTTTCTTTTCCCTTACTTCTCCACCTAGGTACGCTCCACTTCCCCCGTGCACATCTTTTTTATTTTCCCTATGCTTTCACATTAAGGACAATGTTCCATTTTAGTTGTGAGGGATGATAAATTACATTGAAATATTTTTTTTAAATATGGATGATTAGACCATGATTAACACAGACTAATACCCTTTACATACTTGTATATAACCTAGGAGTTTACACACTTAAGTTCTATATGAGGTTATTTATGTGTAGTTTCTCTTTATATGACTAATCTAGGAATTATAACTCTATGTAGGTTGACTAGTAGTTCATTCGTGTTAAAGGGCTGGGGAGATCCTTCTTATTTGGGTTGATCTTGAAAAGTCAAGGAGGAAGCTTTAGGTAGGCTATTCTAGGGTTTTCTTTAGTCTTTTTTTTTTTAGTTCTTTTGGCAGCAGCTTTAGCCCAGGAGGAGGCTCTTCACGGTTGGTTTTTTCTTTCGACTCTCTCTCTCTCCCTTGTTATTTTTTAATACTTATTCAAGTTATTTTTAATGATAATTTCAGTTTTGTTTATTTAAAGTATTTCTTTGGAATTTAAATATTTATTTGGATTGTATTTATTTTTAATTCCAGTTTATTCAAAATATGAGTTATTATTTGTTTTAGTTTGTTATTTTCCATTGAAGTTGTTAAGGTACTAAGTTTACTTGTTTTGATTGAGTTATATTTACTTGTTTTTTTTATTTAAAGTTATTGTTGGAATTTCAATTTGGTTGAGTTATTTTGAATTATTGAGTTTAGATTGTTTTTTTTTTTTAAAGTCTCCTTTTGAATCTTAAATATTCATTTGGGTTATTATTTATTATAAAAAAATCAGTTTGTTTCTCTTATTTGGAGTCTTTATTAGAATTTAATTCGTTCTTAGATGATTTTATTATTAAAGTTAGTGGTTCTATCATGTTAGGATTTAATCTTGTTTGGGCTTGTGTTTAAAGTTAGAATTTTTATTTAGTTGAATAATTGCAAGGTTATTTTTTTTCTATTATTCTAGTATTGAATCTAACGTTTATTTAGTTATTTTATGCGTGTTTAATTTTTAGTTAAAGTTTCAGTTTCATTACAAAATCTCAAAAATCCCAGGAAACTGAATCTGAATTATGCTCAGTAAATTTTTCTTTTCTTAATTTGTTTTGGAATTACACAAGTTTCGAATTAAACTGCATTCCTTGAGGAGACGATTTGGCCCTTGGGCTAATTATTACAAAACTGAACTCCTATACTTGGGATAACTTCTGAGCTGCTCATTTTTCGAGTGAGTCACTTAGCCTACCGAATGCATGAGTCTAAAAAAATAGGTCTGGAATTAGAGAGTTCGGAGGACTAAACCAAAGGTTCAGTCAACCGAATGGCTACTGCCATTTTAAAGCTCCATACACAGTTAAGTTTAGGCGACCGAACTTAAAGTTTAGTCGACCAAATGGTTATTGCCAGTTTGAAATTCATAACTTAATTGGTTTGGACGACTAAACTGGCAGTTCAGTTGACTGAAGTGCTACGTTAAATAGTCAACCCTAATTGTGTTAGGGCAACTATAACACATCGATTTGCATTGAAAAATCATCTTTTGTGTCATTCTTGCTGAAAATATTTTTTTAAGTTGTTCTTTTAAAGTTGAAGGCTTTCGAAACCTAGAAAACTTAACCTACCTATTTGAGCTTCTTAGAGAATATATCCTGGGAATATTATAGTGCTTATTGTGTACGAATCCACTCTGGCTGGAGAGTTATCTTTATACTAATTCATTCTTATTTGTTTGTGAAAAACTGACAACTCAGTGATTGAGTTGTTGATAAGAGAAAGGATTATTTTTGCTTGAGAGATTTCTCAGCCTACTTGTAAAGACCTGCTTAATAAATTGATTTTTGATTTTTTTTAAAACACTGTAACAATTAATATGCTATGATACCCTACTGAGATAAGCCCATCCATAAACCTAAGTAGCAAGAAGCAGAAACTGAATAAACACATCCATATACGTTTATGTACAATACCAGAGTACTAGTATGAAATCTCAAAATATACATATGTCACTGTTCCCAAAATAACCTCAACTGGTGAGGACTATACAAAAACGTTCCCAAAAAATGTACTCACTCTGCTGACAGGGCACTACAGTCGCCCCTCTATTTGCGAGCCTGATCTGCTCGCCTTCTTGGATCACCTGAAAAATGTTACAACACTGGGATGAGCCAACGCTCAGAAGAAGAAATATGCTATTACTAGTGTGTGGCAAATGAACTACTATATATCATGAAATCTGTTTCATATAAACATGAATAACTGAGTACAAAAGTACAACATAAATAATAAAGTACACAACCCCTTTTCCCTAATGCTTGACATATCAGTATTATCGTTATAATTCAAAATACTTCTAGTGTATATAAGTAGGATCCCCGTATCTGTAATTCAATACGTAAGTAAAAGTAACTGAAACTGTTCCCTGTGGCTATCTGTGTCATGACATGCCCCTCATGACGAGGTTGTGCGACCCGTAGGCTGGATTTACCCTGGCTGGCTAACCAGGAAATCACTGAACTCCGTCAATCGACCTGCCCACCTCAACCCATATTTAGATGGGGAACCTAACCTCTTCAAGGGCCTAGGTGGTCGACCGTACCACGTATTATCTGAATAGGTGGTTGCACTCATAAAGTAACATAGTATCTATGGTAACGGTACCGTGCTCTGTAGCTACAAGTTCAATAGGGTCTGATATCATATAATATATTTCTATACATAACTAACTGATTTACCTTGATTTTGAAGTATTGAAATAATCATAATGCTGCATAGACTGTAACTGTAATTCATACAAAATATTGAGAACTGAATAATCATAACACTGAACTGTATAATCATAATACTGGATTTCATGAAATCATAGTACTGAGATCCATATAATCATGTTACTAAAATCCATAAAATCATGGTACTAAAATTCGCACAATCATAATACTGAAATTCGTAAAATCATAAAACTAGCATTCGTAAAACATATACCTGTACTACATACATATTCACAAGCCACACCATAATTTAATACATAATTTTTGTAAATAAATACACTGTATAATATTTAGAAATTTCCTAACATAGCATATTTCCCTTACCTTAACTTTGAAAAGCCCCTACTGTACTCTAGCCTGATACCCGTAGGGCCTCCTTTACAACACCCTGAAAATAATATTTTTCAGAACTAAATATCAGTATTTTTCTGTCTACATCATTTTCTATAACTACCAGGAAGTCAAAAATTGGATAAAAGACCTTACCCTAAATTTGGGATGAAATCCAACTCTATTTTCCCGATGATCCACTCCGGCAGTCTTGCAGAGAACTCCGCCAGGAGCGTCGTGGTAGGTTCGGATCGTCGATCTGGCGACCGGTGGGGCCAAAAATGAAGAGAGAAGGGAGAGAGAGTCGTAGGAGAGAGAGAGGAGATAGAGAAGTGCAGTGAAAAATGAGAATTATCCCGGATTTCCACGATTTATAGGGTCAGGTTCGTCGACGAGACACGTCACTTCGTCGACGAGCCCTTCACAAAATTCGTCGATGAAGCCTTGTGTTCGTCGACGAAATTCAGAGCAGCTCGAACCGTCTCTCGGTATTTTATCGTCGACGAAGCCCTGTGTTCATCGACGAAATTCTAAAGACCTTCATCGACGAAACCCTATGTTCGTCGACGAAGTCTACGGCCTCCTTCTGTTTCTGGTTCTATTTTCTCTCCCTCTTTAATATTTAAAATGTTATTATTTTTCGGGTCACTACACTACTAGAGGAGAGAGGTGTCTCTACCTATTGAAGGAGGGATTAGTGAATCCTCATAGCGGGTTGCTTGAGGTAAGGGTGTAGGCATGGTTGTCAAACCTTGTGAAAATCATGTGTCACTCTCTCTCCCTTATCTCCTTTATTTTCAAGCATATTTACTTTGATGTTTGAATTTTGTGAATGTTGTGAATCCACTTATTGATTATTAAACTCTACTATAGTTACAAATATAATTTTGATTTAATCTGCTGGAATTTTATTGTATTGGTTCATTACTCATTCAAGTTATAGCATAAACTTTTGTGTGGCTGAGCATATTTTTATCAATATTAATATGCTATAAGTATTGTCAATATCTTGTAGTTTGGTGTCATATTTAAATCTTAGAGCATACTCTTTAGAACTTAAGGATATATAAATTGATAGGATTATCATTTGGGAATACTGTTGTTGTTAAGAAGTTAGAACACGAGTAAAATCATTTTTAAAATTGATTAAGCTTCTACATATAAAATTTTAAAATACCCAATTCACCCCCTCTTGGGATTACAGCTTAAATTTCAATTAGTATCAGAGCATAAGTTGTAATAAATCCTAATAAGTATTTGCATAAAGATCTAAATGGCAAACCTAGGTGTGTCCCCATTTGGTGAAAGTCAATCGTCCACTAGGCCTCCAATATTTTGCAGTGTTAACTACACCTTTTGGAAACAAAGGATGAGGATTTTTCTACAAACCATGTGTAGACACCCTATTTTTGCCCTAACCAAATAGAACAAGGGGTTCCCTTTTATTATTTTATTATTATTATTTTTATTATTATTATTTTTATTTTCGTTATTATTACTTTCTTATAATTATTTTTATTATTTATTATTATTATTATTATTAATTTATTATAATTATTCTGGATTATTATTACCATTATTTTTATTTTTTACCTTCTATTATTATTATTATTATTATTATTATTATTATTATTATTATTATTATTATTATTATTATTTGCATTAGTATCTTATTTTGGCTATTATTATTTTTAGTAATGTTATCATTATTATGATTATTATTATTTATTACTTTTAATATTAGTATTATTACTTTATTTTTATTAATATTATTATTATTATTATTATTTTACCAATAGTATCTTAATTTTTATTTTTACTATAATTATTTATTATTATTTAATACTAGTGGTAGTATTATTATTATTATTACCCTCTTGATACTAATATTATTATGATAATTATTATTATTATTATTTCCTTTTTCATTATTACCATAAGAATAAAAGCATAAAGAAAAAAGAGGAAAAGAAAAATAAAATCAAAAAGGGAAGTTTTGTTTTAGGGTCTTCAAAAATTTTTATAAAGGTAGGGGCAGCGCGGCACAGGCCGGAGACAAAAAAAGAAAAAGGGTCGAGGAACCAAGAAAAAAGAAAAAACCTGCCTTTCCTCTAACTCGCTTGCCCTCTCTCTCGCTGCAAGAGCAGTAGCTTTTTCCACTTCATCAGCCCCACGCCCCCTCTCCTTCACTCTCTTCTCCATCTCACAACCCCCATCACGTCCTCGCCCAACACAGAAAGGCCAGAGGTCCTCACAGGTTTCCCATCTTCAACTCCGGCCACCAGCAACTCCCCCCCCCCCCTCTACTGCCATCGCCATCTTCCACACGCATTCCGGGAGCAGGAGAGTGCCGCAGGGACGGAACCAAAACAGACCGTCGTCGCTACAATCCGAGGACCATCCCTGCAGCAGGCTACCTCACGGGCAACACCACAACAGCCCTAGCCCAGCTTCCATCCGACCACTTTCACTCCTAGCCAGAGACTCCTCTGTCTCTCGGCCTAGCACCAGCAACCCCTACCATAGGAATTCCACTGCCACCAAGGACAGCCGTCCACCCGAAGCCCAGCAACCCCAGGAGACCCGAAGACCTCCTCTCCACCTTGTTCCTGGAGAGATCCCGCAGAGCTCCCGCCCATCTCTTCCGGCCTCCCGGCGATACAGCCCCAGTGACCACCTGCACACACACACACACACTGTACAAAGAGCACACACGCACTCACACTGTCACACACGTGCCTGTATACATTTTTTTTTTTTGCATTTGTTTGGGTTTTGACATGTAAAGTTTTAATTTTTTTTATTGTACATTTAATTGGTGTTTTATATATGCGTATATCTAACATTAATCTATTTTTTGCAGGATTTTTTTACCTTTGGCAATAATATTAATTCAGGTTTCATATATATATATTTGATGTTAATTTATTTTATTTTATCTTCTTTTTTTCAGGGTTTGTTTTTGTCCTAGTATTCATTTAGGTTTAATTTTTTATTGTTTATATTAGTGCATGTTAAATAATAATTATGGTTGTCTTTTATTGTAGTATTTTCATTATTGCGTGATGTTTTGGTATATCGTTCGTTATCATCTTTCCTATGTGCATTTTATATATATATATATTGTGATATTTATAGGTATTATTATGTTCATACATTATTATGTTTGTCTTTAGGCGTAGTTTATTAGGTTTATCTTTGTTATTATGTTTACATTACTCTTATGGTAGTATTTATATTGTAGTTTATTATTATGATATTTTAGTATTATCATTAGTTTATATGGTATTTTTAAGTATTTAAGTTCGCATTATAAGTTTATTATGAATTATATGGTATTATTACTATACTTAGTATCATTTATTAGGGTATTTTTTTTAGTATTTTAACATATAGGGTACTACTTCATATGGTATCTTTAGGATATTTGGTATTACCTATTAGGGTGTTTTCAGTACTTTCCATATACTATGTATTATTATTATTATTTTTTTTTTTAGTATCTTTAGTATGGTTGTATATATGATATTTTATTACCTATTTTGATATTTGTAATATTTTAGTAATTGTTGATTATCTTATTAATATATATTAAAACCTCTCATACTAGTATTTTCCTATAAAAATTTTATATACAATTTCAAAATTTTGGGAGTGTATTTTCTTAAATATTTTTTATTTTAATCCCTATGATTTTATTGCGGGGGTATGAGCCTTCGGGCATCACGTACCTTAAGCTCTGAGGGAATATATATGTATATATATTATATTTATTTATTTATTTTTCATGTGTATTTATAAATTCATAAAAAGGAGTAATGTAAAGACTTATTAGATTAACTTAGGGATAATTTCAAATTAATTAGGTACCGTTCGTAAGAACGGGCGCGTAGGGGGTGCTCGTACCTTCCCCTCGCGTAACCGAACTCCCGACCCCAACTCTGGTAATGTAGACCGATTCTACCCCTAACGGGGTAGTAATCATGTGTTCTAACCGCACTAAAGGTTAGTGGCGACTCCGACATTCTCTATTTTTCCATGAAAATTAAAACTGATTTTTAATTTCGCCGCCCGGGGCACACGCACTCCCGGGACGTCGCGACACCATGGATTTGAGGGCTTGGAGCATTGTTGTCCAAGGAAATTAAGTGCCTACAAAATTCACTAAAATAAAGAAGTTTTCTAATTAAGGCTGAAATTGAAATGAACAAAACGAACATATATTGTGCGTTAGATGAAAATAAATTTAATAGGATAATGGGATGTAAGAGTGAAAAAAAATCTGGGAGAAGTTAGAAATAACTTATGAAGGAACTATAGACGTTAGGGATAGTAGGATAGACATGCTCACTAGTGAATATGAAGCCTTTAGGATGAACCTTGATGAATCCATATCTAGTATGTATGCTAGATTCACTCACATCATAAATTCCCTCAATGGACTTAGAAAGAACTACTCCACATATGAGATGATTAGGAAAATTCTTAAAGGACTACCAACTATTTGGGAACCTAAGGCTACAACAATCGCTTAAGGTAGAAATATAGAGATAATGACTCTAGATGAGCTCATCAGATCACTTCTCACATACGAGAAGAGCAATAGAAAATAGAAAAGCAAAGAAATCCATCATGTTGAGGTTTTGAGTCCGATCTTTGTTTTGATGCTAACAAAGCACATGTATCTCATCTGTGTAATTAGTGCATGAGCAGGTTTAAAAATCAACATGCACATAAATTAGAGGTACAATGAAAGCCATGAGAATCCAAAAGCTTACTTCACCTGGCATATTCCATGAAGAATCAGAAGAGCAAAGAAGAAGAAGAGAACATTTGTTATTTTATTTGTAATGCATTTAGCTTGTATTTGGTCTCTAATAATACATATCATGCATTATGGGAATGGAAGCTCAAACATAGACCATAGACTGACCTTAGGGAACCCAAATTTGTATGAAAAACCCTTCACTTAAATTGTCATACTCATACACATAGGGTTGGAATTTTTCAAGGTCAAAATTAAGGCAATAGGCTTTCACTGACCTCGATCGACCAACCCCTTCACGTTCAAATGAGCTCAATTGGTCGACCATATCTTGAGGGCAAAAGTGTAACTTTGTTCAAGGTCAGCAGACTGGTCCAAAAATGAAAATAAATGGACATTCGATTGACTATAAATTTCTCGACAAATATAATGCTCAATTGACCAAGCTAAATGAACTAAATTTAGCTTTCATCGACCGACCTTCATGCTCAGTTGAATGTTCATAAGGCTCAGTCGTCCAAACTATAGTAACTTTGGAAATCGCCTAAGTCAGTTGACCGACCTCTAGCTCAGTCGATTGAAGCCCTAAGAAAATTCAAATTTTTCTCTAGGACAGTCGACCTACGCATGCCTCAATCGACCGACCCTCTAGGGTTGCCCAATACTTTTGGCTCTAAACGTCATTATTTTTCCAATTAATCTTTTCTAAAATGAGGAGCATGTCCCTAACGGTTATAAATTTTGGGAACTCTATATATAGGACATTTCAAAGCACGATTAGGAACTTGATTACATATAAATTCTCTCTAACATTTTTGTGCTATATTTTCATATACTCTCACATATTCAAGCATATATTCAATCTCTGTCTTATATCTACTTGTTTTTATCATTATAGAAAGAGAGCATTTAGTTCATCTTCTTCACTTTCAAAGTCATTACAACTTGAAGTTAGATTGAATACTCTTCATTATGAACATCATACATTTCATTTCTTAACTCTTATACTCTCTCATTCATTTGTATTTGTAAACCATTTTTTGGAGAGTGAGCTTGCATTTTTCCCATTTTATTTCATTGATAAATATTGTTGGGAAAGCTCTCTATAGCTTAGGAATCTTTTCACACTCATTGCAAGATTCAATGCTAGTCTTTTTGCTTATTGGAAAATGTTGGCCTAATAAGGCTTACAATTCTTATTTTGATAATAACAAATCAATAATATGTTTTAATATGTTTCAAGTAAATTTTTTCAGGAAAGTGACAAAACCCAAGTGCATAAAGAAGCCTATGGATTACAAAGAATTCTTGAATAACACAAGTATAGTTTATGGATTACAAAGAATCCTTGAAGAACACAAAGAAAAGCTTATGGATTACAAAGAGCATGAGGAATAAAATTATACTGGTGAAAAACTCAAATAAAAGATTGAAACAACAAAGATAATGGAAGAACAAGATTGAAGATTAAATAATTATATTTTAGGATGTTCTTAATGTAAGTACTTCAAAGGTTAAACTCAAATATAAAGTGGTTTGAAGCTCATAGAAAATCAAAAATATTTTTTTTTACATATATACTCTAAAAAGTATTTTTTTTTTAATAAATAAAAAGGGCTTAAGAAGAGAAGATTTTTTAAACCATGTTTTTTAAACATATTTATTTCAAACTATTTGGAAAATCAAAAATATTTTTTTTAAACATATTTACTCTAAAAAGTTTTTTTTTTTATAAATAAAAAGGGCTTAAGAAGAGAAGATTTTTTAAACCATGTTTTTAAATATATTTATTTAAAAATATTTGGAAATGAATTTTAGGAATCTTTGGGAGTAATGGATGGCTTCTAAAAACATCTATAAATAGTCAAAAGCTTCAAAGGTTTAAAATAATGATCATAGAGGCAATGTTGAAAGGTTTTTGAAATTAAGCAATTCTCAAAAGTTTCAGATCCAGAAATCTTCAAAAGTTTCAGATATAGAAATCTTCAAAAATTTTAGATCCAGAAATCTTCAAAGTTTCAGATCCAACAATTTTCAAAGTTTAAGATAAAGCAACCTTCAAGGTTTTTAGATCAAACTACTTTTCAAAGATTTTTAGATCAAGTGATTTTCAAATATTCAAATTTCTCAAATGATCTAAAATTTTCTTGTGCTTAAAATTTCTGATCTGATATTGATTTATATTTTCGAAGCAAAGTTTTAAAAAATCGGAATCTTTCATTTTCTTTGAAAAATCATTTGGTAATTCATATTAAGCGTTGAGCTTCAAATTTCTTATATTTGAATTACTTTGGAGCATAAGTGAGCTGATCATTGTACTAATCTACTCTATTGTAGGAATTCTCTTTTGTACACAAATTTCTTTATCATCATTCTTAAACGATTCAGAGTTGTTGAATCGTTGGACCAAACAAGGGGTTATTGTTTGGAGAGACAGGCTCTAGCCTGACAGAATGAGTGGTTGTAAATTAGTATTGTTCCACCAGGTAACGGCACTGATATAGTGGAATCCTTTGGTGTTTTTCCAAAGGCGAGAACGTAGGCTGTATTGAAGCCGAACCTCATAAAAATCTTGTGTCTTTCTCTCTGCTTTACTTTATATTATTTACTTGCCATTGTGGTATGATTTAAATGTGCAGGTTGCAGATTCTTAAGTGAGAAAGAAACAAAGGTACTTGATATTTAGAAAGTACGTTTTGATTAATCATTTGCGGAAACCCAAAAAGGGAGTATGTTGGTTAATCTGTGGAAATCTTGATCAAGTGCATACTAAGAGTTTACAGAAAAATCAACTAAAGCTCTAATATTTTTGGTTGAGTGATTGAATTACGTTGATTTCATTAATTGACTTGTGAATTTAAATTTTAGTATTTTTAAGTGTAGTTATCGTTTATGTATCTTGTTTTCTGGGTAATTAAAATCAATAGCTTAAAAATCATTAAAATTTAAAAAGAATCCAATTCACCCCACTCTTGGGAAGCTATTCCTCATTTCAATTGGTATTAGAGCCTAGTTATAGAAATTCCTAACAAGAAACTATAAAAAGATCTAATGGCAAACATTGGAATAGCACCCTTTGGTGAAGGACAATCCTCAACCCGTCTACCAATCTTTTGTGGACACAATTACACTTTTTGGAAAAAGTGAATGGAAATATATCTCCAACACATGGATTGGAAAGCTTGGGAAGTTGTTATGGATGGAAATCTTATTCCCACTAAGTTAGTTGATGGAAAACACATTCCGAAAGAAAAGAAAGAAATGACAGACTTAGACTATAAAATGCTTCAGATAATGCAAGTGCTATAAATGCATTATATTGTGCATTAGATGCTAATGAGTTTAATCGAGTCATGACTTGCAAAACACTTAAGGAAATTTGGGATAAGTTAGAAGCAACTTATGAAGGAACCGTCGATGTTAGAGACAATAGGATAGATATGCTAACAAGTGAATATGAAGCCTTCAAAATGAATTTTGAAGAAACAATATCAAGCATGTACACTAGATTTACTGACATAATAAACTCTTTAAGTGTCTTAGGAAAAACCTATACTACATATGAAATGATTAGGAAAATTCTAAGAGGTCTACCCTCTATTTGGGAACCAAAGACCACAACTATCACGGAAGGTAGAAATCTTAAGACTACATCTTTGGATGAACTTATAGGTTCATTTCTTACATATGAAATGGCACCGAAAGAAAGAAACCCCTAACCAAAGCATAAAAAATCCATAGCTCTAAAGGCATCTAGCCATAACTCTAGTGAAGAAGAAAGCGAAGCCAGTGACCAAGATCAAGATGAATTGACATTCATTACTAAGAGACTAGGAAAATTCTATAGAAGAAATAAAAGGTTTCCTAGAAAATTCTACAAAAAGAAAACTGAAAAAAGAGATACAAGTAGGAAAGAAAATAAAGGTAAAAATGAATTACCAATTTTTTATCACTGCAAAAAGGCAGGACATATTAAACCGGAGTGTCCATTCTTTAAGAAGGACAAGAAGAAAAAGAAGGAAGCAATGAAAGCTACATGGGACGATTCAAGCTCCAGCGAAACTGAAACTGAATCAAGTGAATAAGAGATGGCAAATATATGCTTCATGGCAAATGATGAAGAGGTAAATTCTTATTACTCTTTAACAGAATCTCAAAATGTGTCTTGTGATGAGTCATGTGACAGTTTGCCTTCTTACAAGGAATTACAAACTGAATTATTTTCACTACATAAAAGATTTATAAAAGTGTCTAAAAGAAATAGAACTTTGAAAGATCAGAATAAAGAACTAGTAAAGCAACTAGAATCATTCAAAGTTATTGAAGAAGAAAGAAATACTTATATTAAGAAGCTGGAAGAAGAAATAAAACAAGAATTAGATAAAACTCATATAGATGGTTTGAATAAGAAAAATTTAGAAATAAATGAACTCAGAAAGATAGTTAAGGATAAAGAAAAGATTATCTATAACTTTACTAAAGGTAAAGAAAACTTTGAAAAGATGATTGGACCGCAAAGGCTTCATGGAAATAAAGAAGGAATAGGCTACAATGGTAAAACAAATAAAAAGAATAAAAAGCTATACCTGGGATACTTTAATAAGGAAGCTAGGTTTTATGCTAGCACTTCATCAAATAACAAACATGAACACACCACTTGCTATATGTGCAAGACTAAAGGTCATATAATGTTTAATTGTCCATTAAATAAAAGAATATGTTAAAGTCCAAGGAGAATGGAAAACAAATAATGGAACTAACAGTAAAACAATGAAAGTCAAAAGAATTTGGGTTCTAAAAACTAACACATAGTGTCCCTCATTATATGTTTGCCTTAGGACAACAACGACAACGGACAAATGGTACTTGGATAGCGGATGCTCAAGACATATGACCGGTGACAAGACCAAGTTCACTACCTTAAAACAAAAAGATGGGGGATACGTCACCTTCGGCGATAATGCCAAAGGTAAAATTGTTGGTATAGGTAAAATTGGTAAAAAACCTTCACTCACTATAGATAATGTGCTATTAGTAAAAGGGCTAAAACATAATGTTTTAAGTATCAGTCAATTAAGTGATAAAGGGTTCGAAGTAATGCTCATGAAAGAAAAATGTGTCATCCAGAATCCCAAAAATAAAGAAACCTTGTTTATGGCTAATAGAATAAATAATGTTTACTGTATAAATCTTGAAAAAATAACAAATCAAAACATAACTTGTTTAACAACCATGAATGAAGCAAGTTGGTTATGGCATAGGAAATTAGGACATGCTAGCATGGACCTACTATCTAAATTATCTAAGAAAAATCTTGTAAAAGGATTACCAAATATTAAGTATGTAAAAGACAAGATATGTGATGCTTGTCAAAAAGGAAAACAAATAAAAACAAGTTTTAAAAAGAAAAAATTCATATCCACCAAAAGACCCCTAGAACTCCTACACTTAGACTAATTTGGTCCAACTAGAACCTTAACCTTAGGTGGAAAACAATATGCTTTTGTAATAGTAGGTGATTTTTCAAGATTTACTTGGGTAATATTTTTAGCAAACAAAGATGAAGCTTGCAATCAATTAATAACCTTATGCAAGAAACTACAAAAATGAGAAAGGTTATAATGTAACAAGCTTTAGAATTGACCAAGGAAGAGAGTTTAAAAATAAGGAAGTTGATAAATTTTGTAATGAACATGGAATAACTCACAATTTTTTAGTACCTAAAATTCCACAGCAAAATGAAGTTGTTGAAAGGAAAAATAGAACTTTGCAAGAAATAGCAAGAACAATGTTCAATGAAAATAGTTTACCTAAATAATTTTGGGCATAAGCTGTAAATACAGCATGTTATATTGTAAATAGGGTATCAATAAGATCAAAAATAGATAAAACACCATATGAACTTTGGAAAGATAGAAAACCAAATATATCCTAATTTCATGTATTTGGTTGCAAATGTTTTATATTAAATACTAAAGATGACCTAGGAAAATTTGATGCAAAGTCGGATGAAGGTATTTTCTTAGGTTATTACTACAAATAGTAAAGCTTATAGGATTTATAATAAAAGAGCTTCTACAATTATGGAATCAATTCATATAACTTTTGATGAATCAAATCATTATAACATTAAAGATATGAATGATGAAAAAGAAGTCACTTCACAAAAGGAAGATGTTCTTGAAATAAAAGAAGATAAGAACAATGATGCATTAAATGAAAACCTTTCAGAGAAACTGAAACTTCCTATAAAGTGGAAATATGACAAAAATCACCTAAAAGAACAAATTCTTGGTGAAACATCAAAAGGAATAACTACTAGAGCCTCACTAAAAAATATTTGCAATCATTATGCTTTCTTATCTCAACATGAACCAAAAAATATTGAAGATTTCTTAAATGATGACTCTTGGATTATAGCTATGCAAGAGGAATTAAATCAATTCAAAAGAAGTCAAGTATGGGAACTAATACCAAAACCCAAAGATAAATCAATCATAGGAACTAAATGGGTGTTTAGAAATAAGAAGGATGAAAATGGAGTTGTTGTGAGAAATAAAGCTAGGTTAGTGGCACAAGGATATAATCAAGAAGAAAAAATTGATTATGATGAAACTTTTGCACCTGTGGCAAGGATGGAAGCCATTAGGATGCTTTTAGCCTATGCAACCCATAAGGATTTTAAGCTATATCAAATGGATGTGAAGAGTGCATTTTTGAATGGATATATAAATGAAGAAGTATATGTCAAACAACCTCCAGGGTTTGAAAAATCTAAAAATCCAAACCATGTATTCAAATTGAAAAAAGCTTTTTATGATTTGAAACAAGCTCCAAGAGCTTGGTATGAGAGATTAAGTAAATTCTTACTTAAAAATGAATTTACAAGAGGAAAAGTTGATAGTACCTTATTCATTAAAACTAAAAACAAAGATTTGTTATTAGTTCAAATATATGTGGATGATATTATATTTGGAGCTACAAATAAAGATCTATGTAAAGAATTTGCCACATGTATGCAAAAAGAGTTTGAGATGAGTATGATGGGAGAATTAAATTACTTTCTTGGATTATAAATCAAATAAGCAAAAAATGGAATCTTTATAAATCAAACTAAATACATTAAAGACATGTTAAAAAAGTTTGATATGGAAGAAAGTAAATCCATAGGAACTCCTATGAGTACTTCAACTAGTCTTGACAAAGATGAAAAAGGGAAACAAGTTGATACTAAGCATTATTGAGGAATGATAGGAAGCCTACTCTATTTAATAGCAAGTAGGCCAGATATTATGTTTAGTGTATGTATGTGTGTAAGATTTCAGTTAGCTCCAAAGGAATCACATCAAACAAAAGTCAAAAGAATTCTTAGGTATCTCCTAGGTACACTTGAACTAGGTTTATGGTATCCAAAGGAATCTGGATTTGAAATGATTAGTTATTCAGATGTAGACTTTGCTGGATGTAAAATACATAGAAAAAGAACAAGTGGAACATGTCATTTTCTAGGACATTCTCTAGTTTCATGGTCTTTAAAGAAACAAAATTCTGTAACATTATCCACAGCAGAAGCAGAATACATTGCTGCAGGAAGTTGTTGTGCTCAAACATTATATATGAAATAACAGTTAAAAGATTTTCAAATACAACATCAAACTATCTCTATCAAATGTGATAACACAAGTGCTATTAATATTTCAAAAAATCCAGTATCTCACTCAAGAACAAAACACATCGATATAAGACATCATTTCTTGAGAGATCATGTACAAAGTGAAAATATAGTACTAGAATTTGTAAATACACATGATCAATTAGCAGATATTTTTACAAAACCTTTGTCGGAAGAAAGATTCATATTTATAAGAAGAGAATTGGGCATTCTTCACAGTCGTGAAGTAATCTAGAAATTGTTCTGGTTGGAAGGCGACTGCCACCAGGGTACCAGGCGACTGCCTGGCTACTGTCTTTTAAAATTTCACAAAGACAGGCGCCTGCCACATTGAAGTAGGCGACTGCCTCGCGGTGGGTAGGGTTTAAAACCCTATTTTAAGTCATTTTAAAACCCACTAGGCGCCTGACCATTCATTTTTTCTCTCTGAAACCCTTCATCTCCATCACTTTTCATACACAAATCTTGCTTAAAGCATCTTGCAACCTAGTATCAAATCCTTCCTTCACACAAACACCAAGCTTAACTTAGAGTTTCTTTGATTTTCTTCTTCATCCAAACATGCCTAGATCAAAATCCGTTCGTGTTAAAGGATCTTCCTCTTCCACAAGAATAAATAACAATGAGGTGGAGAAATGGTTGGTCACTCCACACGCCCAAGCACCTTTATCGAAATCAAATTGCTTCAGTTGAACCGATATTAGGTAAGGTACTCGACGTAACATTCTTCAATTCTGTTTTTCCCGAAATATTAGAACTTTTCAAGAACATTGGATGGGATAAATTTATCACCTACCAAGCTAAAGGCTATTATCCCAATGTTGTGCGTGTTAATTATGCAAACATGGAGCGATGCGATAATGGAATCAAAACAAATTTTCTCGGGAAAGACATCCATCTAAATCCCATATCTTTGGGAAAGATTCTTCGAATTAAGCTAGGGGATTTTGAGATTCATATTATTGAGAAGCAATGAATTATGGCTCAAGGTTTTACATCACAAGAGTTTTTGCCACTGGTTATGACTGACACTCCAGTAAACTTTGGTCATCCTCCACTTTATAAGCAGCTTAGTTTGAAAGCCCTCATTTTGCACAAACTTATTACAAACAACATTTTACCAAGATCTGGTTCTCACGATCACATTTCGTTTCTGGATTGTTTTGTAATGTGGTGCATCCTCAAAGGGAAGAAGATGGATCTTCTAAGTTTGATCATTCAGTGGATTATCATGAAAGTTGATGCTCCCTGTGTTGTCCTACCATATGCGGGAATGTTGAATATGGTTTTCGCCTATTTTAATGTTTTAACTTCATCATTCAACTTTACTAGCAAGACGTACTATGATATCTTTTCTGACACCGTTTTAAAACGAATGGGCTATAAAAATTCTCCTCAAGGGTGGTTCCATAAAGGACATAGGAATGTCTCATCTGCACCACCACCTTCTTCATCATCTATCCACACACCTTTAGTTCAGCCTGATCCAGACACTCTGTCATGGTTTGTTCCATTTTTTAACCATTACATGACATTTAGTGATAATATGAAATATGGCCTTAGTACTTTGCAAGAGAAGGTTAAATCCATAGAAACTCACTGTTCACAAATTGATAAGCGAGTTAAAAAGATTGAGCAATAGTTGGCCAGTTCCTCTAAAGGAAAATCTCCTATGAGTATCAGTTCTGCTACATCAAGTGAGGATGAATCTGGAGAACAAGAAGAAGGAGAAGATGAAAGTGAACAAGAAAAAGGAGAAGATGACAGTGAACAAGAGGAAGGAAATCATAAATGTGAAGAACAAGAAGAAGATGATGATGAAAGTGAAAATATGGAAGCCTCTGACTGATGTGCCTTTACCTATCACTTTTATGTGTTTTTAGGCAATTCAAGTTTTATTGGCTAGGCTATCTTTGGTTTTCTAAAACTAGTACTTTGACTTGCAGCATTTCTTTGTTTTTGTCTCTCTTTTTCCTTTTTGATTGATGTCCAAAGGGGGAGAAAATGTTTAAGAGAAATGAGTGCAAAAATATGATATATAATGGTTTGTAAAACCTTTTAAATACCTTTTAAATACCTCTTAAATGGATGGATGAATCTTTTACGTGTATGTATGGTTTATTCATGGATTATCTTTTGGACTTGCACACATGAATTGTATCATACTTATTGATAGGGGGAGCCATGAATATTAAAATCTTATTATTTTTGCTCTCGATTTGTCATCATCAAAAAGAGGGAGATTATTGGCCTAATAAGACTTACAATTCTTATTTTGATGATAAAAAATCAATAATATGTTTAATATGTTTCAAGTAAATTTTTTCAGGAAAGTGACAAAGCCCAAGTGCATAAAGAAGCCTATGGATTACAAAGAATTCTTGAAGAACACAAGTATAGTTTATGGATTACAAAGAATCCTTGAAGAACACAAAGAAAAGCTTATGGATTACAAAGAGCATGAGGAATAAAATTATACTGGTGAAAAGCTCAAATAAAATATTGAAACAACAAAGATGATGGAAGAACAAGATTGAAGATTAAAGAATTATATTTTAGGATGTTCTTAATGTAAGTACTTCAAAGCTTAAACTCAAAAATAAAGTGGTTTGAAGCTCATAGAAAATCAAAAATATTTTTTTTTTACATATATACTCTAAAAAGTATTTTTTTTTAATAAATAAAAAGCGCTTAAGAAGAGAATATTTTTTAAACCATTTTTTTAAACATATTTATTTCAAAATATTTGGAAAATCAAAAATATATTTTTTTAAACATATATACTCTAAAAAGTTTTTTTTTTTTTTTATAAATAAAAAGGGCTTAAGAAGAGAAGATTTTTTAAACCATGTTTTTAAACATATTAATTTCAAAATATTTGGAAATGAATTTTAGGAATCTTTGGGAGTAATGGATGGCTTCTAAAAACATCTATAAATAGTCAAAAGCTTCAAAGGTTTAAAATAATGATCATAGAGGCAATATTGAAAGGTTTTTGAAATTAAGCAATTCTCAAAAGTTTCAGATCCAGAAATCTTCAAAAGTTTCAAATCCAGAAATCTTCAACTTTTCAGATCCAGCAATCTTCAAAGTTTAAGATCAAGCAACCTTCAATGTTTTTAGATCAAGCTACTTTTCAAAGGTTTTTAGATCAAGTAATTTTCAAATATTTAAATTTCTCAAAGGATCTAAAATTTTCTTGTTCTTAAACTTTCTGATCTGATATTGATTTACATTTTTGAAGCAAAGCTTTAAAAAATTAGAATCTTTCATTTTCTTTGAAAAATTATTTGGTAATTCATACTAAGCGTTGAGCTTCAAATTTATTATATTTGAATTACTTTGGAGTATAAATGAGCTAATCATTGTACTAATCTACTCTATTGTGAGAGTTCTCTTTAGTACATAAATTTATTTATCATCATTCTTAAACGATTCAGAGTTGTTGAATCATTGGACCAAACAAGGGGTTATTGTTTGGAGAGGCGGACTCTAGCTTGACAGAAGGAGTGGTTGTAAATTGGTATTGTTCCACCAGGTAACGGAACTGATATAGTGGAATCCTTTGGTGTTTTGCCAAAGGCGAGGACATAGGTTGTGTTGAAGCTGAACCTTGTAAAAATCTTGTGTCTTTCTCTCTGCTTTACTTTATATTATTTACTTGCTATTGTGGTATGATTTAAATGTGTAGGTTGCAGATTCTTAAGTGAGAAAGAAACAAAGGTACTTGATATTTAGAAAGTACGTTTTGATTAATCATTTGTGGAAACCCAAAAAGGGAGTACGTTGGTTAATCTATGGAAATCTTGATCAAGTAAAGTGCATACTAAGAGTTTACAGAAAAATTAACTAAAGCTCTAATATTTTTGGTTGAGTGATTGAATTACGTTGATTTCATTAATTGACTTGTGAATTTAAATTTTAGTATTTTTAAGTGTAGTTATCGTTTATGTATCTTGTTTTCTGGGTAATTAAAATCAATAGCTTAAAAATCATTAAAATTTAAAAAGAATCCAGTTCACCCCCCCCCCCTCCTGGGAAGTTATTCCTCATTTTAGAAAATCTTTTGAAAAGCTAATCATCAGTATCGCCTACACTTTTTTGTTGAAAAATATTTTTGGAGATATTATTTGAGTCTTAGATCTTTGAAATACACTTAATGAATATTAAATATTTGAATCAAAGATCATTTTATTATCATCTCTCACATTATTTCATCAAATCAGTTTTAAGAGATATTTCATAAACTTTACCAAGCTTAAACTCCAATTATATAGAGTACATTGATTTTATTGATTGTACACATCTGCTAATTTGAGAAGCATATCTTTGTACGCAAATTTTATCATACCTTTGTATTCCAAGTGTGGCTCGAAGAGGAATACATCGTCCTGTAAGGTGTACCAGTTTGACTCTAGCCTAGTTAGGTGAGCTAAGGAAACTCTGCCTCGTAAGGAGATTTGGCATGGTATTGCCCAGTGAGTGAACTAAGGAGATTTTGCCTCGTAAGGAGAAATCAGTTTGGCTCAGCCTGGTGAATTAAGCTAAGGTGACTCCACCTCGTAAGGAGAACTAGTTGTGGCTTTGCCCCAGAATTGAACTGAGGAGACTCCGCCTCGTAAGGAGTATTGTAGATGGCATCACACCACCCGACTAAGTGCGCAAATAGTGGAATCCTCTTACTAGTTAGCTTGAGGCAGGGACGTAGAATGGATTGGCCGAACCTAGATAAAAATAATTTTGTTATTCTCTTCCCTATACTCTTTACTTTCCAGCACTTGCATGTCTATATTTAAACTGCTGTGTATTATTTAAATATTCGCATATCTCAATATTTGTGGAATTGGTAATTGCTTAGATAGACCCTAGGTTGCGATATACTGATTGTGGGTTTTGAAATTAAGGAAAAAGTGGCCTAAAATTTTTAAATACCCATTTCACCCCCTCTTGGGAATACACCATTCCTTTTAATTGGTATTAAAGTCTCATTGCAACAAGCTTAAATGCTTATGCTAAAGATCGCAATGGCTCAATTTGGTGTATGTTGGCTTTTTTGAGTATGATCTTTGTTTTGATGCTGAAACACCACCAATGTCTTATATGTCCATTCAATGTGTTAAGAAGTTATCATTTCAGTACGAACATAAGATACTGGAAGATGGAAGCTAGTAGGGACATAAAGCTCACTTGGTGAATTCCATGGAAAATGAAGAGCAAAAGAAGAAGACATTTTGATTTTAATTTGTATTGCATTTAATTATTTATTTGGTCTATAATAATGCATGCATATGCATGATATGATTTGAATGTTCAGATGACCATAGATTGACCATAGGGAGTCACAGGACCATAGACTGACCTTAGGGTTCATCTTCAGTCAACCTTTGGTCGACCATCACCGAAATTTTTAGGTTAGCTCAAAACGACCTTAGAAAGAGCCTATGTCTTTGCACAAGAACTTAGGAAAATCCCCACTATCATATATGCAATTAGGGGAAATCTATATTTAAAAACAAGACTTAGAACCTAAAATGATAGAGCTTCGGGTGACCAAACCTTGGCGTTGAAAACGCTTTGGTCGACCGAATGAGTGGAAAGTCAAAATTGTTGACCTGTCTTCGGGCGACCAAACCAAAATGAACTAAGTGTTCTTGGTTCACCAACCTTTTAATGATGACTTTTCCACCTGCCCCGGGCGCCCAAACTTCACGTTCAAATTCATGTTGGATGACTAAATGTTGAAGTTTAGCAGACCGAACTTCTAATTAGGCGACCGAACCTCGAGCAAGTTGGAAAATCGCCTAGTTTAGCCACCCTACCCTGTCTTCGGACACCCGAACAAGAAAAATACACTTTTCTTCATGTGTTTATTCGGACGACCAAAACACTCGGGTTGGAATTTTTTAAAAGCGTTAAACCATTGTTATCTTTTAATTAAATTTTTCCAAAATACCGAGCGTGTCCCCAACGGTCATAATGTTTGAAAAATCTATAAATACCCCCTCATAACTCCTAATTAGCAACTTTGATTAACTCTAAAATTCTCTCTAAACCTTTGTTAATCAAAGTTCCCCCAAAACAATTTTTATAGTTAAAGTCATTCTCCTGGGGCAAATTTTTTATCCAAATATGCTTTTACTTCAAAATCATTTTTGAGGAGAGTATTTTATTTAGGGCATTTTACTTTCACATACTCTCACTTGTTCTTTATGTTCTAGAAATCACTTTTGGAGAGTATTGCTTGCATCCTGGTCATTTATTTGATTAATATTTTAGGAGAAATTATTTATAGCATAAATATTTTATTGAGTTTAAATTCCTAGTTTCTCCAAACATTTTCATTAGCAAAAATATTTGTTGGAGAACATAACAATCATTTTGATATTTTTATATATTTTATTTGTGAAAAATTATTTGATAGCACCTTTAATCTACTAAGCATATTTCATATCATATTAAGAGTGCATGTATTCGATTAATTGAACTGCGGAGTCTCAGCCCTATAAGTGAGACCGGTTGGGTTTAGCCCGAAATTTGAACTGGGAAGTCTGAGCCCCGTAAGTGAGATAAGTTGGTCTCAACCTTGTAATTAAGTTGGAGTTTACCTTGCCCCGTAAGGAAAGGTTGTAACAGCTTCTGCTCCGCAAGTTTAAGTGAGTAGGGATAGTGTAATCCTTGAGGGGTATGCCCAAGGCGGGGATGTAGGCCAGTTTGGCCAAACCTCGATAACAAATATTGTGTCGCTCTCTTTTTATCTCATTTAATTATTGTACTTTAATTTTTGCACATGTATATTTTCATTTGTCATTATAATTATTTGCATGCACACCTCTATTTTAAATGAGATATATTTCATGTGTATGTCTGTTTTTATTATTTTATTAATTTACTTACACATGTGAAAATGGGATATGATCTGTGGTGAATCGGAGAAATGTTTAATTTAGCCAAAATGTTTTTAAAACCCAATTCACCCCTCTCCTGGGATCACACCAATTCCAACAGTGTATCTCCATTCGATGAAAGACAATCATGTTTTAAGCCTCTAGTATTTTATGGTGTTGATTACACCTTATGGAAACATAAGATGAGCATATTTATAAAATCAATGGACTAAAGGGCCTAGCACCTGATTGTTAAGGGAAATTGTATGCATGTAAATGAAAATCATATTAATTTAATGCATGCAAACTCACATGCCATGGATTTATTGTATTGCGTTTTAAATTTTAATATTCTTCTTGAGATTATGGCATGTAAATGTGTGAGAGATATTTGGGAAGATCTGGATAGGAGGTATGGAGTGCCTAAAGAGAAAGAAACTACCACTCTAAAAGGTCGAAGCTCAAATGATCAGGCAGTGGCAAATCATAAGCAAATTGCATTAACAGACAATGAAGTATATGACTCTCATTCTACTTCAATTGATGATTCTTATGTTAAATGTTGTGATGTTGCATGTGCTGAATCATCTATTGAATATTGTGACAGTTCTATTAATGATGCATGCATTGATTAATGTGATGATTTTCATGATAAATCTTATGATGAATCATGTAATGAATTTTATGATAAAAGCATGCCTTCTTGCAAACAAATAGAAAATGCCTTAGGTAAAATGCATAAGCTTTTAGCTAGGATGTCTAAGTAGAAAACAATCTTAAAAAATGAAAATAAAAGGTTGGCTTTGAAATTAGAAACTCTAAAAAATTATCATGTCACCTTAGAAAAGAAGAATGTCAACTTTACCATGAACCCAAGGTGGGGGGGGGGGGGGGTGAATTGATATTTTAAAAAATTAATGCTCTAGGTTAATCCCCTAATAGCAACATTACACAACCTTATGGTCAATCTAATGCAGATAAATTAAATCAATTCAAATATGCCAGGGAAATTAAATTGCACAATAAATTTAACCAAGCATGCACTAGAAAGCGGTAAATAAGAGATGACACCCAGAAATGTTATCGAGGTTCAGCAAATGCCTACGTCCTCGCCTTGGCTAACAAAACAAGGATTACCACTATAAAACTCATTTAACGGGTGGAGCAGCACCTAAACAATCTGGTTAATTAGCACAAGGCTGACCTCAACCTTTATAGACAATCCTTATCGGGCTGGATTACCGCCCCCTCAGGCCACGCTTGGAATACAATAGTATTTTCACAATATGACAAAGTACAATGATTGTGCTTCTCAGTAAAGAAGATGTGTACCAAACGTAATCAATCACAAGCACATCAACAGTATAGGATATGTAAGCTCAGTGATGTGAATATTTATGCAAACAACACTCAATAAGATATTATCACCAGAATGTTCAAGAGTGTCCTTAACAAGCTATAACTTTAAAACAAGTTATATTAAATCTCAATAACACATCAAGGTTTCAAAGATGCAAATCAGATACTCAAACTAACTCAAAGGATTTACTTTAATGAAATATGCACAAGAGTAGTTTGAAAATATTTTAGCTTGTAGGAAATATTTTTGCACAACAAAAACAAAGCTATATGACACTTGCAATAACAATGCAAATATCCTAAAGCTTGTTAGTTTATCCCAACATAAGATTTATAATAGTGAAATTTGTGGGATAAACTTAACTAAAACTCCCCAAGAATAACTCAAACAATCAAATAAGAATAGTGGGAGTATTAGTAATATCTAGTAATCACAAGCACACTCAATAAGCTCTCACAATATCAGCATGTATCAAAGGAATGAATTTTGAGAGTATTTGGGCAATATGAGCTTTTGAAAGTAGAGAGGATTTTCACTTAATGATTTTTTCTAATCACCCTTAATCCACACAAATGAACTCATATTTATAGACCAGGGCAAAAATATAACCGTTTAGGACCTATATGGTATTATAAGAAAAGGTTAAAAATGTTTTATAAAAATAAACCTTGCTTTGGGCTTTTTAACCTCGATAAAATTTAAGTAACGCGAGAAGATTCGGATGGCTGAACGTAAGTTCGGTCACCCGAACAGACTCAGCTAGAAAAGTTATTTAAATTGTTCGGGTGTCCGATCTTGGATTTGGTCGGCTGAACCAAAATCAGAAACATTGGCGTGCATTTCAAGTGCCCGATGGAAAGTTCGGTTGACCAAACTGACAAGTTCGATCGCCCGAGGTTTGATTTGAACTATAAAGTTCGACAGCTCAAGTTGATGAGAAGTCCCTTTCCAAGGGTTCGGTCACCTGAGGACGATGCATTCATTCTTGGTTCTATAGCCCTAACCTCAAGTCAAACTACTAACTTTCCAGCAGTTCGTGCCCCCTAGGAGTTTTGAACTCCTGGGGTTCGGTCGCCCGACCTCACTCATTTTGTGCTTATTATGTTCAATTCAATTTCTTTTTACACACCTGATTATGAATGATATTTGTGCATGAGTGTTGGGTCCTAAGGTCTTACTAGGGTATTATTGAGCTTATAGTATATCCTATATGCATGACATGTAGGTGATTATTACAAACATTATATCCTTCTTACTATTATAGACCCATATTACATAAAATGAATTTATAATATGAAACAAATTTTTACGATCTTCATGATTTCATGTGCCATTACTTGATCTGCTAAAATGAACTTGCACATACACTTGAAAGCCATCAGATACCTGAGTATTTGTCATTATCAAAAATTAGATATGACCTATAAGGTCAACAAAGAAGATTAAGAAGGCTTTGAAAATTATCTGCTTGGAGAGAATTATAGGCGATCATTCTAGAATGACATCCAAAGCCAAAAGTGAAAAGAATAATTTAAATAGACCCTTAGGAATTTAAAATAAATCTTTCAAAAAGGGTTCGTCTTTTAAAACTCATAATTGTCTGCATGCCTCATTTAGAGTAAATAAGCATAATCTTTTACATGCATATAAATCTTGCTTACTTTGTAAAATAAAAGCGCACATTAGCTATATCTTCTCATTTAGAGGTGCCAGAGGCATAGACAAAGAAATGATGTGGGTAATCATGAAGGCAAACCTCGTAGGACCAAAGGAATATCGAACTCCAATAAACATTACATAATCACTCAATCCTTTCTTAGTTCTTAGGTTTAGTCATAAGGGGTAGTGATGACTATAGGTTTGGGAAGCGGTGTGTGCTTAATTTGCCTAATCTTAGTATGTGCATTCACTATACACAATAGTTGTATACTAAGATCATTAGAAAATCAAGCCAATATGAATATTCAAGCTATATAACTAATATGAACTTAATTCGTCTAAATCATAATGATTGGATAAAATTTGAAATTATTGGTTGTAGTATGCTATCTTTGAACGTGAAAAGGAATGAGTTAATCTTTACTTGATAGAAATGTTAATCTCCATATGTCTCATAACATTCCTTTGAAATGTTCAAAGTAAAGGATAAGGGCATAACTAGCTCAAATATCTAGAACCTTGTAACTTTGAGATGCAAATCACAAATCATCATATCCAGAATAAAATCTCAGAAGCATGCTCTAGAAAATCTACTCCCAAATGGACAAAAGCATCCTTGCTTGGCAAATAATTCTAAATTCTTAACTCATGCTAAAAAATGAAACTCCAAAAGTTAAGCATAGTTTGTCCATGGCCCAAGCTTGAGTTTTAGGGAATGCATCTCACTGTATGTCATTCGTCCCTAGACTCAAATCAAAATTAGTCATCACTCCTGACATAAGCACCAACTTTCATAAATTCCTATTCTGCTAAGTGCTTGTTAAAAAACATCCTTCTCATAACAAAATAGGGGGCATCTACTAGGGGATTCAAACTGGTCTTCAAGTCATAATAAACCAATCCCTATGTGCTTAATTTATGAAAATTCTCAAATTTTGGTCAACCTTCTCCTCCATAGGAAATCTTTACCTTACCACAATCACATTCAATAAAGACTTTCCTATTCCTTGGATCTTAGCCTTGCTTTAAAATTGAGAACATTCTTGTAGGGTACCTCCCAGTTTTAGAAAATCTAAAATCACTAAAGAGCAACGTTCTAATAAGTTCACATTTACCTAAATGCTCCTTGTCCAAGCCTGGACATGATTAACATCATGAAAATATATTTAAAAATGTCCTGCTTCTCTTGAATACTCTTCTAAACTTAATAAAAATTTAATTTCTAAGAGTATTTATTTAAATTTCCTTCATAAGCTCTAAAATTTTAAATCAAATCCATTAGGGTTGTTGAATGTGTTGAATGATTAAGATGATTGCATTAGGATTCAATCTAGATGAAGGTACAAATGTCTTAGAAACCTATGCACATGCAATTAAAGATTCAAAGTCATTTGAACTTGTGCCTCTCAAATGTTAAAATTCATAAGAGAAGAGGCAAGGTAGGTTTATGACCCTAACAAAATATTCATTGTGACCTTTTGGTCCTCTAAGCCATAGGAATTCAAAGCCAAGTCCGAATCATTGAAAATTTAAGGCTCTTGGCTAAAAATTTGAAAAATGAAAAAGGCATAAGATTCTAGAGTACATAACACAAGGGGATCAGTTATCTTCCATGGCTAAATAAATTGAAATGCTCTCATAATCATTCTCTGTTCATGCCCATATGCCTTTATGAGAGTAGCATTGCATTTCACTATCCATATCTTGTCATATTATTTAAATTGCTTATTAGATAGTTAAATGGTATTACAACATGAACTGTTATTGAAACATATTGAAATAAACGCTGTAGATTTTGCATGCTTGAACTGAATGCCACCTGCATGACTGATGCAATGATGCGAATTGCATGCTATTAGTGGATTTAGGTTATTGCATGCTATATGTGAATTACTTGCTAAAAAACAACCAAGTTTTGATAGGAAAATATTCTATTTACAGATGACATGCTGTCAAAATTTTATTAGAATTTTTCCAAAATAATAAAAATCCATAAACCATGTACTTAAACGATTAAGATTTGGTGCATGTGTGTGTAAACTACATTATTATTGCATAATTATTTGAATATAGTCTTGTTGGCTATTATAGAATGCAATATATAGTAACCATGTACCGAACTGTTATAATATGTTGCATGCTGGAACTCATTTTAAAGGATGAGTGTTTGTTATATGAATGTCTAATCTCCATCCTTATCAAAAAATGGATGCTTGAAAACACATGTAAGGGGAATAGATTAAATCAGCTGATTTGTAAATATCACCGGTTAAAAAAGAAATTATATGTGTATATAAATATACATGTTTAACATGTGACTTTTAAAAGAAAGCCAACCGCTTGAATTGTGGTCTTTGAGACGAGGGTTATAGTTATTAGTTGTGAAATTAAAATGATTAAAGTAATATGTTTTTTGGAAATTGTGAAGATAATTTAATGTGTATCTTCAGTAAAATGGATGATGAATGTGGGTTGGCTTATTATTTGAATGAGATATAATTATGCTTATTATTTGAAATGTGTGGCATGAGTGAAATGAAAATACTGAGTTGAGTTGTGATATATATATATATGTATGTATGTATGACATGTTGGAAATACTGAAATGTACTAGGATTATTTGTGTGTGTAATGTTAATTAGAGCTGAATGTGAATGTTAAATTGCAATGTATGATTTGAGAACTCCGATGGACCATAGTGAAACAAGATATTGTTGTGCATGATTTTTGGCAGAGATTAGTGCACCTGCACATCACGGGGAGAGTGTGGAGACGGGATGGTCGATTGTGCTGTGTAGGGTAGAGATTCTCCCTAGAGTCTAGACTAGTGTGAGAAATCCAAACTAACTTACAAATTGAAGAGGTTGTTTTTTGATTTAGCCCTACTGGGCCGACCAGAGTTAAGTCCAGCCTTTGAGCTGCACAACACGTCACGGTGGGAAGCATGACCGTGATTATCCATTTGGAAGTGAGTTATAAATGCATAATTGTTTAATTTAACGAGTCAATAAAATGAGATTAGAATATGTGAATGCAAATGTGAATACGGAGTAGCATGAAATCACAGTAATGTGAAATGTGAATGTGAAATGTGGATGCTTAGAAATGTGCAAATGAGATTCACGTGATGTGAATTGTGAAAGTTAATTATGTAATATGAAATACTAATAACATGAAAAGATGAGTAATATAGAGAAAATAGATACAGAGTAAAGTAAATATGTATTATATATTGTAGTGTTATATGTATTTGGGGCGAAGTGTACACTTACACTTCGCCCGAGGGATTTCTGAGAAAGGCGAGTGCCTTGATTTGTATCTAATGTAGCGATACTAGGCTACATAATGTATTAGGGTAGAGGGAAGCTGTTTATATGGGCGGGTAATCTTCCTTACTCTCGGGAACTTCTGCTAATAAACATTTGTGTGAATGTGTGTGTGTGTGTGTGTGTGTGTATCAAATAAACAAATCACCTAAGGGCTTACTAAGTAAGGTAAGTGCCCTGATATGCTTCAGGTGTAGCTACAGGATGCATAAGGTATCAGAGCAGAGGGGTGCTACTTGTATGGGAGGGAAATCACCCCAATCCTTGGGAACTCTTGTTAGTAAAATATTCTGCATGTGTGTGAGTAGGGATAGAGAACGGTTTCATCATTGTGATAATTTTATAAATGATGATTATATATTTTTACACTAACCTCATATTAGACACACACTGGGGTTAATCTATTCCGACTTATTGAGATGTGACTCACCCGATATGAATTTTATCCTTTTCAGGACCTCCACATGATCGAGCTCGGTGCTAGTGTAGCATTTTATAGAGAGAGAGAGAGAGAGAGAGAGAGAGAGAGAGAGAGAGAGAGGGTATATACTTTTGATGTATATTTTTTAATTTTTTTAAAGTTTTCTGAGATGTATATATGTTTGTGAATACTAATACCTTCTAAGAATATATATGTATATATGTATATATATATATATATATATATGTATGTATAAACTATGGTATATTATTGAGGAGTTGTTATAATTTTCGCTGCGTAATTGATGATATAGAACCAGATACAGGTAAATGGAACACGTGGCACCTGAGCCCCACTTGGCGGGTTCGAGGTGTCATAAGGTGGTATTAAAGATATATTTTAAATAACACCCTGAACCCTAGTTTCAGGTTCAGAACGTTACAGTTTGGTATCAGAGCATTAAGTTTTAAGTTTTGCAAATTTTAGGATGATTAATACCAGAGTATAGGATCAGTTGATAATGAGGATAGGAAATTGGTAGGATAGGTGTGGAGAGTTATAGGATTTGGTCTTGTAGCCTCAAGACAGAAGTACGTCAACGAAATTTTGTGAGTTTTTAGAAGCAGTCGACAATTTCAGACAAACCAAGGCAAACCTTAGATGATTCTTTTTATGAGTTATGGGACTAGTCCTTAACTTAGAGATTTGGATGTATATTGGATTTTAGTTTAGTGATTATGTTGAGTAGGTTATGATAATGGAATTCTTAACTCATCTATCCTATTTTCAGGATGGATCCTAGGGATGAGGATGTAGAGGGTGAAGGAAGAGATGACTCGGAGACTTCAAGAGAGGAGGATATTGATACTTCCACGATGTTGAGGGGTATAGTCCGTCAGATCAGTGCAGAAATAAGGAAGGATCCTAGAGAGCAGAACTGTCCAGCTGTAGATCATGGCTATAGCATCAAGGAGCTCATAAGGTTCAACCCTCCAACTTTTGAGGGAGGATCTGATCGAGTGTTGACCTTATTGATCATATCCCATTTTGACTATGACAAATACTCTGATATTTAATGGTTGATGAGTTTGTGTGCAGGATTAATTGGAAGTATCATATGGGGCAAACACATGAGCTTAAAGAAGATGGAGAATCAAAATGTTTATTCATTGTAATTTATTTTTATCATTTTGGGTCTGTAATAGTAACATAGGAAAATGGTCTGTAATATTTAATGCATTACATGCATGATAGGGTTGATAAGCTTAAATGACCATAGGGAAACCAAATGACCGGATGGCACCCTATGGTCCACCGATGCCAGATTTTTTCGGTGTCCTCAAAAAGACCTAGAATGACCCTAGGATCCACATGCATGCATAAACATATGCTTATATGGTTAAGGTGATTGCATAATGAAATAGAACTGAAATGCTTTTAAAATGCATGACCGGTTGACCGTACTTCACAAGTATAAATCTGTCGGTCGACCGAACCGGTCACCAGATCAATAGTTTGACCATAGCACGGTCGACCAAACCTTGCCCAATTCAAGTCACCCGATCGTCTAAACTTTCTCCAAGTCAACAGTTTGACCATACGATCGACCGCACCTTTTGCTTAAGCTAACCACTTGGTTAACGGAGTTCCCACATGTGTTTGGCCAACTACCTGGTCGACCAAACCACTCAGTACAAACCCACACGGTTGGCCAAACTACGCTAAAATTGAAAATTGTCTTGAAACCCCTAGTCTGGTTGACCGAACCTTCAATTCAAATTTCGCCCAGTCGGACGAACTTGGTCACTTGGTCAACCAAACCTTGCGTTCAATTGATCGGTGCTCTCAGGTTTGAAATTTTTTTTGCCGTAGTTGAAATTTTAAAACAGGGTTAATGGTGTTAAAATGTTTTTAAACAATCCTAATAATACCCTATATGTCCTAAACGGTTATATTTTTAGGGAACTCTATATATATCCCTTCATTTGAAAAAATTAGTATAAGATTAGAAAAATAATTAGCAAATTTTCTCTTACTTTCAAAAGCTTATTTTCTCACATTCAAGCTTCATTCTTTTATTCTTACTCATCCTCAGTGCAAATCTAGCTAAGTAGGAGTATTATTGTGAGCTTTTAGTTAACCTTACACTCTCGTAGTTCTAGTTGATTGACATACATTTTTATCTGAGAGTAAGCTTGAGTTTGTCTAGGAGACTTCATTAATAAGTCTTCCATAGGAAAACTTCGTAGAGCTTGTGAGTTTTGCATCATCATTGCAATACTCAAGATTTCAGATTGCTTTTTTTTTTGTGAAATAAACTTTTACAAATCGTTTTCAAATATCCCATGTGCTTATTTTTTAGAAAATACTTTTGGGATATTTTCTTGTGAAGATCTTTGTTATTGTACCTTTTGATTGATTATACCATCTTGACGCAAAGATCAAATAATTTTTACAAACTAATTTCAAATATCTCATGTGATTTACTTTGAGAAATATTATATTGAGATATTTGTGCACACGCAAAAAGATCTTTGTTGAAATATCCATTGATTGATCTTATTGAACACAAAGATCAAATCATTTTATAAATTAAATCTAAATATCTCTTGAGGTTTATATTTGTACAAAAATATTTGTTGAGATATTGAAAGTGTGCTAAGGATCTTTGTTTGTGCATTGTGATTGAAATCATTATTTTGACACAAAGATCATATCATTTACACTCTCATGCACTGATTGCAATATTTGCATAGATATTTGAGAGTAGACACTTAGACTACATTGAGCTTACAAAATCCTATTTTTTGGTAGTGTATTGATTATACTGTGCATATTGTAGTGCATATTTTCTTGTGAAGAAGCATATTTCTATGTACAAAATATTTCATATCATGTTTTGTATTCTAGGCATGGGTCTGAAGAGGAAGACTAGCCCTGTTGAATAGTCCCGAACTAGCTTTGACCCAGTTAGGAAAGCTAGGTGTGCCATTCTAGTAAGGCGTGTTGGTTAAGGTCAACCCCTTGAATTGACCTAGTTGTAACTAGTGCTACTCCACTCGTTAAGTGAGTCATAGTGGAATCCTTGTGCTGGTGTAGCCAAGGCGTGGATGTAGGCAATTTGGCCGAACCTCGATAACATATTCTTCTACTGCACATGTATGTTTATTTTTTGATTGTATAGACTGACCCTAGGTTGTGTAATATTGCTATTAAACCGATTGACCTAGGTGATAATTTTTAAATTCCCAATTCACCCACCCCCCCCCCTCTTGGGGTTGCACAAAAGCTAACATCGAGTGACTCCTAAGAACTGGGTTCATGAAATTGAGAAGATAATGGAAGTACTCGGCTGCAAGGATGAACAGAGGGTCGGTCATGCCACGTTTAATATGACAGGTGATGCGAAACATTGGTGGCTTTTTTCGAAGCTGCTAGAGGTATAGAGGGTAGTGAAAGTGGCATTTACCTAGGAACCATTCAAGGGGCTATTCTTTGACAGGTACTTTCCCTTGTCCACTAAAGAAAAAAAGGTTAAGGAGTTTACCAACCTAACCTAGGGAAAATATGACTGTTAGGGAGTATGTTGTGAAATTTTTAGAGCTTTCTCGCTTCACACATTTTTGTTTTGAATGAGGCGAGAAAGGCCAGAATGTTCTAAAAAGGTTTGAAATGAAAGATCTTTGAATTGGTGGTGGGGTTCTAGGTCTAGAACTTTTTGGACTTGGTGGATAAGGCTTCGGTACTAGAGAAGAGCTTGTAGGGTAGTACAGAGCCGTTAGAGTAGAGAAAGAGGCCTGCACCTCCAAGTTTTCAAGCTGAAGCTACTCAGGGATCGTGGAAGAGAGAAAAGGACACGGTGGGCCCATGGCAAGAAACAAGGGATTGGGGTTATTTTGGTTATCAAAATGATTCATCCTACCCGGTATGCAATAGATGTAACAAGAGGCATAAGGGTGAATGCCGAGTTAGGGGTCCTAACTATAATAGGTGTGGTAAGTGTCGCGACGTCCCGCGAGCGCGTGTGCCCCGGGCAGCGAAATTAAAATCAATTTAATATTTTCATGGAAAAACATGGATATCGGAGTCGCCACTAACCTTTAGTGCGGTTAGAACACATGATTACTACCCCGTTAGGGGTAGAATCGGTCTACATTACCAGAGTTGGGGCTGGGAGTTCGGTTACGCAAGGGGAAGGTACGAGCACCCCCTACGCACCCGTTCTTACGAACGGTACCTAATTAATTTGAAATTATCCCTAAGTTAATCTAATAATTATTTAAATTACTCCTTTTTATGAATTTATAAATACATGTAAAAAATAAATAAATAAATAAATAAATATATACATGTATATACTCCCTCAGAGCTTAGGGTACGTGATGCCTGAAGGCTCATACCCCCGCAATAAAATCATAGGGATAAAATCGAAAATAATTTACAAAATACACTCCCAAATTTTGAAGATTTTCTAGGGTTTTTTTTCTAAGTATTAAAATACTGGTTGGGAGGTTTTGATATATGATAATAGGATAATCAGCAACTACTTAAAATATTACGAATGTCAAAATATGTAATAAAATATCATATATATTACAATACTAAAGAGTCTATCCAAAAAGTAATACCTTATATATTGAGAATACTAAAACTATCTTAATAGGTAATGCTAAACATCCTACAGATATTATATTAAGTTATATTCTATATGTTAAAATACTTAAAGAAAAAAAAAAACCCTAATACGTGATACTAAATATAATAATAATACCATATAATTCATAATAATAACAATAAACATATAATATGAACTTAAATACTGAAATACCATATGAACTAATAATAATACTACAATGCCATAATAATAAACTAATACTTATAGACTAAAATATAAATACCACCATAAGAGTAATGTAAACATAATGATAAAGATAAACCTAATAAACTATGCCTAAAGATAAAAATAATAATATATGAACATAGTAATACCTATAAATACCACAATATATATAAGATGAACATAGGAATGATATGAACATGACAACGAACAAAATATCCAAAACATCACACAATAATGAAAATTCCACCATAAGTAAAAAGTAATGATAATTAATCTCCAAGCGGTACACCAATATCCTATAAACACCACTACACAAATAAGGAAATAACTAATAAAGGAAATAAACCAAGTTTAGAATTAAAATATGGGAACTAATGAAAGGTTAAGAAATAATGAATATATTACATTCTAAAATGTGCATAATCACAAAAATTAGCATACGATCCTAAAAAGAATGAACTTAAATCCTGCAAAAAAAAAGACACAAATATCATATTATCACATTAAAAGACAACAATATTCATTACTTAACATGCATTAATATAAATAATAAAAATTCGAACCTAAATGAATACTATGATGAAAACGAACCCTGCAAAACAAAATAAATAAATCAACGTCAACTATATATATGAAACCTGAATTAAAATTTCTGCCACGGTTAGAAAAATCCTGCAAAAAGTCAATTAATGTTAGATATACACATATATAAAATACCAATTAAATGTAATAAAAAAAATAAAAAAAAATTAATCTTTATATGACAAAACCCCAAACAACTCCAAAAAGGATATATACACGGGCATGTGTGTGACTGTGAGTGCGTGTTCTGTGTGTGTGTGTTCTGTGCGTGTGTGTGTACAGGAGATGGCAGCTGGTACTTACAGAGGAGGGGGGTACAGCCGGGACTGCAGGTTCGTCGGAGTTGTAGGGATACACGGGGCCGCCGGACTAAGTCTGGGAATGGTGCGGTGGCTGGAGGATGGAGCGACTGGGTTGTTGTCCGTCGGGTTGTGGGCGATGATGACAGAAACGGCGAGTGGTGGGAGGCGTCGGCGACGGCGCAAGTTGCTGGAACAAGGGCTGGCCGAGGAGTTGCTGGACGGAGGCGGTACTTGCAGCGGCGACAGCGAGTGGGGAGTTGCAGAGGATTCCCGGCTGTAGTGAAGAGGGTGACGGAGCCGCGGGAGAGAGATGTGGCCGGCCGGAATATGGAGCAGATCTTCGGGTTGTTGCTGTTTGGCGGCGACTTGCAGCAGAGGCGGTGATTGCTGGGGCTTGCGTTTGTGGCGACCGGAGAGAGTATTGCAGAGGAAAGTCGCCGGGGTCGTGGCTGGAGTTGGACTGGGATTGCTGTGCTACTGGAATGGATGGCCGCTGCGGTGGCTGAGGTTCAGGAGGGATGAGAGAATGACATGAGAGAGAGGGGATAAGAGGAAGCAGCGAGCCTGGGAGGAGCCTGCTGCGGCTGGACGAAGAAGATGAGTTTTTTTTTTGTCGGGTTACCTCCGGCTGTGCTCCTGTGCGCAGCGTCGCCTCCTCCTCTCAAGACCCCCCTCCCCGGCCTCTTTTATAAAAAAACAAAATCCAAAACCCTAGAGAGCCCCCTTTTTGTTTTTGTTTTTTTTTTTTCTTTTCATAATACTAAATAATAATAATAATGCTAATAATAATACTAAATAATAAATAACAATAAGAATAAGGAAACTAATAATAAGGAAATAATAATAAAAATAATACCATAATAATAAAATAAAATAATGATAATGATCATAAATAAAATAATAATAATAATTATAAAATAATAATAGAAACAATAATAATAGTAAAATAATTTCTAAAAGTAATATTAATAATAGAGAAAATAATAATAATAGATAGATAAATAAGAATAAAAAATAATAATAATAATAATAATAGTAATACTAATAATGGTAAAGTAATAATCGTAATAATGATAAAGATACTAATAATAATAATAATAATAATAATAATAATAATAATAATAATAATAATAATAATAATAATAAATTAATATAATAAAAATAATTATAATAATAGTAAAAATAATAATGAAGATAATAGAAACAAAATAATAATAATAATAATAATAATAATAATAATAATAATAAAGACAATAAAACTACTACTACTAATAATAATAATAAATAAATAATAATAATAAAAATAATATTGGGTCTGGGTAAAAATGGGGTGTCTGCCCCTCTTTGTAAGCTTTGTCGCTTCAAAGTGAAAGTAGGAATTCTCCTACGTTATTTGTAGCAACAAGCCTGCAAAGATAAAAGGCGCTGATTTTGGACCGGGCCCAATGTAACAAAAGAGACCAAAATGATTTGTGAAAACTGATTTGCATGTATGATTGAGAGCACATGAGAATGACTTGCGTCGGATGTAGGAACCCGAGCTATAGTTCACGGATGGGGACTTGCACCGGGTGTAGGAACCCAGGCTATAGTTCTCGGAAGGGTGACTTGCACCTGGTGTAGGAACCCGTGCTATAGTGTGAGGATGATGTGCATCAGATGTAGGATTCTGAATGCCGAAATATGAAGATGATGTGCATCAGATGTAGGATTCTAAGAGTTTGATGGTTGCTTGAGTATAGGATCTCGAGAACTTCTCAAATGTAGGACTATGAGAGTCTGCTGATTGCCCGAGTGTAGGATCTCGAGGACTTTCCCAAATGTAGGATTCTGAGAGTTTTCTGATTGCTCGAGTGTAGGATCTCGAGGCCTTCTTAGATGTAGGATTCTAAGAGTCTATTGATTGCTTGAGTGTAGGATCTCGATGACTTCTCAGATGTAGGATTCTGAGAGTTTTCTGATTGCTCGAGTGTAGGATCTCGAGGACTTCTCAGATGTAGGATTCTGAGAGTTTTCTGATTGCTCGAGTGTAGGATCTCAAGGACTTCTCAGATGTAGGATTCTGAGAGTTTAATGATTGCTAAAGTGTAGGATCTCGAGGCTTTCTCAGATGTAGGATTCTGAGAGTTTGTTGATTACTCGAGTGTAGGATCTCGAGGTCTTCTCAAATGTAGGATTCTGAGAGTCTGATGATTGCTCGAGTGTAGGATCTCGAGGACTTCTCAGATGTAGGATTCTGAGAGTTTGTTGATTGTTCGAGTGTAGGATCTCGAGGACTTCTCAGATGTAGGATTCTGAGAGTCTAATGATTGCTCGAGTGTAGGATCTCGAGGACTTCTCAGATGTAGGATTCTGAGAGTTTGTTAATTGTTCGAGTGTAGGATCTCGAGGACTTCTCAGATGTAGGATTCTGAGAGTCTGATGATTGCTCGAGTGTAGGATCTCGAGGACTTCTCAGATGTAGGATTCTGAGAGTTTGTTGATTACTCGAGTGTAGGATCTCGAGGACTTCTCAAATGTAGGATTCTGAGAGTGTTGATTACTCGAGTGTAGGATCTCGAGGGCTTCTCAGATGTAGGATTCTGAGAGTTTGTTGATTACTCGAGTGTAGGATCTCGAGGGCTTCTCAGATGTAGGATTCTGAGAGTTTGTTGATTGTTCGAGTGTAGGATCTCGAGGACTTCTCAGATGTAAGATTTTGAGAGTTTGATGATATTTTTGAATTAGTGATGAATACTCAGGTATAGGATACCGAGAGCTAGATGAAATTTTGAATTGATAATGAATTCTCAGGTATAGGATACCAAAAGCCGGATGAAATTTTGAATTGATGATGAATACTCGGGTATAGGATCCCAAGAGTCGGATGAAATTTTGAGTTGATGATGAATGCTCAGGTATAGGATACCAATAGTCGGATGAAATTTTGAATTGATGATGAATGCTCAGGTGTAGGATACCAATAGCCGGATGAAATTTTGAATTGATGATGAATACTCGGGTATAGGATCCCAAGAGTCAGATGAAATTTTGAATTGATGATGAATGCTCAGGTATAGGATACCAATAGCCGGATGAAATTTTGAATTGATGATGAATACTCGGGTATAGGATCCCAAGAGTTGGATGAAATTTTGAATTGATGATGAATGCTCAGGTATAGGATACCAATAGCCGGATGAAATTTTGAATTGATGATGAGTACTCGGGTATAGGATCCCAAGGGTCATACGACCGAATTTGGTCCTGAAGGCAGATGCCCCAACTTCAAAATGAATGCTAAAATTGGGACTAGGGTCGATTGCCCCAGTTTGGAAGCGAAAGACTTGAACAAGACCTAGGCCAGTTGCCCCAGTCTCAGGGTAGATGGATTGATTAGTACCTAGGCCAGTTGCCCCAACCCCTTTTTCTTCTTCTTCCTTTTCTTTTGTTCTTTAGATGAAACATGGATTGCTTAGCCAAGGATGATAAGACAGGTGTGAATGAATGATATTATATGGGGATACATGCATGCAAGGTATTTGATGTGACACTGGAACATGAGGATATACAAGCATGTTGCATGATATAATATGTATGCATTTTTCTGTGTAATGCATGACGATGCATGAACTTTTCTTTTTCCAATATGCCTATAACCAACCGATCAATCTCCAATCTTGACTATGTTGCCTTTGACCTGGTTCCCTCGAAACTTGCCCCAGATGAATGGATTCATAACTGATCTTAGCCCAATTTTCTTAATGGAGGAGGTCAACTTGGCTCAAATGAAACTCCATCACAGAATCTACCCCGTTGAATGGATTTATAACTGCACTTGGCCCTGTTTTCCTATTCATCCAATCTGATAAGAAGGTGCTTGAATAAGTCCTACTGAAACTCAAATCGAAACTTGCCCCAGATGAGCTCATCTGCCACTGATCTTGGCTGGGTTGTTAGATTCTTCTTGAATAAGCAGATCTTCTAAAGCCCGACATGACATTTGCCCTGGTTAAATTGACTGATTCTATGTGCATCATATTTCCTCAACGGGGACCTCCTCTATAAGAAGTACACTAGTGGTTTCAAAACTCTTTGACTATCCTTTTTTTTTTTTTTTTGAAATAAGGAATGATTATGCAATTATGACATCAACTTGTGAAACCAAAAGGTCAACCACCCAGAAATAGATGTTTTACCATGTTCCAATGCTATTACAAGAAAAATTCATACCAATATTCAAAAGCCAAATGATATTGATGTTAATTTACCAAACTGAATGGCTGATCTTTTCTTTGACTGTCCCAGCTTTATCGATGGCCACCTCTCTTCTTTTGTTTCATCCTGCTGTGAAACCATTAGAAATTTCTCATATTTAAACGTTGCCTTTAGTTTAGTCAAGTTCAACTCATGTTTTGATCTCAAGATGGTCTTTAAGACTCGGGACGAAACGTAGGCTAAGGGATACAGGTTTTCAGAATAAAAAGGAAACTAAGGCTCAAAAATACCACCCCAAATAATGTTTTACGCCCCCAGTTCGAGTTGAGACGTTTTGCAAGATGTTGACCGAACTTGTTATTTAAACAAGCTGCCTACGTACCTTTTCAGGATCAGGTCATTACGTAGTTCAGACTCGTCATTGAGTCTGACAAATCATTAGAGACAACGATGTATACCAATCTGGTCAGGACTTCATTTGGACCGTAATGTAGGCTGGGGGGGTTATAGGTTAAAGAAAGAAAGAGTTAAATAGGGCTCAAAATCATTATTTTCATCAAGGGTAATTTGGTCAAGGATCACATACGTAGTATGTCCCGTATTTTCTTTCTCTTTTCTTCTTTCTCTTTCCATTTGCTTTTACTGCTCCCTTTTGTTTTTCTCTATGAAGGGATTTTGTCATTTTTGTTTGGACTTCATTTAAGACTGATTTCTCTTAAACTACCCCAGTGTGGGGTGTGATCCTTTGACGGGTTAATCAATAAATAAATTTTTCAGGCTCAAAAGGGCTTGCAAGAGATTTCTTCTTTGAATTTCTTTTGGGTAGCAGAAAAATGGCCTACCATCATTTTGATAGTCCATTGTTGTCTCATATGACTTGCCAAACACTAAGAGACCCAACTCAGGTTAACTTTTTGGTGAACTGGCTTTTAAGAAAAGACTAGTTTAACATTCAAGCTCAACTTGGTTAACAATCGGTAAATCAATATTTGGTTCTTTTTAGGGATAACTGATCGGCCAAAGATGGCCATCCATCATTTGATCAAAACATGAATAGTGAATTGACTTGAAATTCTTGACACAGCACATATATTTTACTAAATTCCTTCGAGATTCTTTATTTCTTCACAACATCTGTCTTCATAGGGTGAGGAAAATTGTTTTATTTTCTTCTGATTCCACCTCCCGTGTTTGGGTTTTCAAAATTAACATCACTTTCTGGCTTATGAATATTGGTATTATTATTTTCCTTATCTTTACACGAAACATCAGCAAACAAATTTTTAGTCAACTGAACTCAGGACACAAGTGATATGAGAAAATGCATAATTCAATTTATTGATGAAAGGAAAATTGTCCGAAACAATAGTGTCGGCAGATTGCCAGAAGATAGAGAATTAAAATGACATCATCACATGAAACAAACTAGATAATCAAAAACTTGCCCCTTGTGTACTTCTGCTCCCTTTGGGCTCCTTACGAGAACTCTAGGATCCATAACTTGACATATTCTTTTGCCTGACCTCGGCTCCCAGTCCTTCATACAACATATTAACCATTTCTTTCCCCGTGATTGGGTAAGGGATCACTTTGGACTCCTGACTGCTTATCATCGAAGGCTATCCATCCAACATCTCTCAATGATTGCACTTTATACTTAAAGGTCCAACATTTTTCAATCGAATGGCCTATTATCCCAGCGTGATATTCACATCGAGCATTTGAGTTGTACCACCTTGGGTAAGGGGGTTGTATCAACATTCCTGGTGTAGGCAAAACTAAATGCCTTTCGACCAACTGTGGGAATAACTCTGCATAGGTCATCGGGATAGGCTGAATTTCCTTTCTTTTCTTTTCCTTCGGAGGCATACCTGGTATCTGTAAGTTACGTTGCTCCAAAGTTTGTGAAAGACTGAAGGAATCCATATGCTGTCTTGCACCCCTAGGTACTACGTTACTTGCCCACCTTTCTTTCCTTTCTTCAACCCCTTTCGAAGAACTTTGTCTTGGCCTTATATATTGCACTCCTTTTATTTTGAACGCTTCCTTAACCTGCTTTCTGGTGATCCTCAAGCAAGCCAAATTCTGAGAAATACCTCTGATTTGGTTGTCAACACCTTGGTCTTTGACAAAGTCATCACATAAACAAATTGTTTTTCCTTTTTCCACCCGAGGATAACTCTGTGTTGTCATTTCTTCTTGATCATGAGAGTACCTACTTGCCTTCTTCTCCACATTTCATAAAGTCTATTTTTCTGAAGCTATATCATTGTTATACTGAGCGATAAAGGCGCGAGTTAAATCCTCCCATGTGTGGATCTTTACTTGGTTATACCATCTTAGGGCTTCCCCAGTCAAGTTATCTTGGAAACACTGGATAAGCATATCATCATCACCACAATGCGCAACCATCTTCTGTAAGTACATCCCCAAGTGAGCTAGTAGACATTCGGACCCACTAAACATCGTAAAATTTGGGACTTTGAGGTTTGGGGGTAAGATCAAATTCAGCATCAGACAAGAATTGGAAGCATCCGACGAACTAGACATGTTTGCTTTTTGTATAGTTTGCAGCTGTTCTTCCCAAACTTCATTCTTATGATTCATTTCTTGACGAGGTATCTGCTCTTTACCCCTTTCTTCAGCTATATCAGGATAGATAAAAGGCGGAACTTGGACATCGCTCACCGGTTGGGGTCTCAAGTCTTGAGTTGCTAGGATAAATGTGTGCAGGCTTAAACCTAGACTAGACAACGACTCCATCGATCGTGGTTTGAATGAAGGCTTGTTTTCAACTGCCTGCTTTGGATGTTGTGTAGTTTTGCTCCACGAGGGGGCTACCTTCTCCATCTGATCCTTAATCTTTTGCACATCTTGATGGACCTTTTCATGATTCGGTGCGGGAGAGCTTATCTGACCTTCTAGATCCTTCCACATGAGTCTAACCCTTTTCCAGGAACCTGTATAGGGACCGTCCTATTTCACTCGCTTTTGAAATACTGGATCTTGATTTCACCACCTTGGTACACTAGTTTTACAGAAAAATGGGGATATGATTACCGACTCATTAGAGATGATTATGCATGCATGGTTATGAAATTAAACATGGAATGATTATGTTATGCAATGAGTATTTATGCATGAGTGTACCTAGTGCGCAAATATATAACAATAGGGATATTAACATGTATGCAACCTATCATGCATGACTATGCGTGTGAAATTATGCATGAATGCATGGATGCCATGAATGTTTGTGCATGGATGTAACTAATGCAATTACTCATACAAATAGAGATATGAACATGCAAGTGACCTATCGTGCATGATTACGTGTGAAATTATGCATGAACGCATGGATGTAATGAATGTTTGTGCATGGATGTAACTAGTGCAATTACACATACAAATAGAGATATGACCATGCAAGTGACCTATCGTGCATGATTACGTGTGAAATTATGCATGAATGCATGGATGTAATGAATGTTTGTGCATGGATGTAACTAGTGCAATTACACATACAAGTAGAGATATGACCATGCATATGACCTATCGTGCATGATTATGTGTGAAATTATGCATGAATGCATGGATGCAATGTAACGTAGCTAACTACTTTGTCAGCATTCTAGGAAAAGTCCCCACTAATGAGAGATTTCAAGATTAAGACAATCATTGATAGGCCACAATTTTAATTCAATTCTTCCCTCAATCATTCTTTTCCTTGATGACGGTTCATGTACCTCAGATTCTATGAAGGGTTAAATTATGATCTGAGGTTGGGGTTGACCCAAGTTAGTCAACCCACTGGATTTGTTCAATACGGGCTTGTGGACTTTAGCGTGCACTTGGGCCTCAAGTATATTAAAATATGGGCTTCAATATATTTCATGATGGGATCAGGCCCTAATTTTAAAAAGACTTGGGCTTGGATTTGCTTAGAAAATATTGGCTTAGATTTTTGGGTAATAGGGCCGAAGCCCATTTTTGAAAATCTGGGTTTGACCCTTTTTTGAAAAACAGGTCTGGGCTAAGTTTTTACTTAGGAAAAAGTCGGGCCTAAGTTTGTTTTTAAAGAATTGGGCCCGAGTTCTTTGAAAAAGGGTTGGGCCGATCCATATTATAAAATGCTTGGGCCAAGTGCTTCATTTTTGAAAAGGATGGGCCATGGTCTCATTATTGGGCTTTTTCAGAATACTGGCAAAGTAGTATGCATGTCTAAATTGATGTCAAATGCATGATATAATACAAAGTATCTCACCACAAATATACAACACACTATACATGGGTAGGTACGTATATATAGGGTTCTTCATGGCTCTATCCTACTTAGGGAAGACTATAGACAAGTATGTGTGGGTAGGCTCTAACCCTATTGACAAAAGGTTCCCAGTTTGGAATTTCATCCTCCCCCATAGGGGTCCGGATAAAACCCGCACTGGGTGGAGTGGTTCGCGGGTCCCATCAAGCTCTGCCACGAAGGGACTAACGCTATTACACTCCTATCTAGTCCTAGTAAGGAAAGCTTGGGCATAGAGCGTGAGAGTGTGTGAATTTAATTTTTAACCTAATCCCGCTACCCCCACATTTATTCACATGTTATAAACAATATGGAAACAAGATATCTACAATTAATATATATATTCAAAAGATAAGGAAACACAATATATGCAATTAATATGTTTATTCAAAAAAATTTGGAAACAAAAAATAAGGAAACAAAATATTTACGATTAGTATACACAATATCTATAATTAATATGCTTATTCAGAATAATTGGAAACAAAATATCTACATTTAATGTTCAACAAATTAGGAAACAAAATATTTTTAATTAATTGAAGTTATTTACAATTTATGGAAGTAAAATATTTACAATTAAGTAAAGTTATTTACAAATTACAATATTTACAAAATACGGAGTAATTAAAAGATTTATCAAATTAGACCTTGGAATAATTTCTAATTAAATAATGGCTCGACTCTCTAAGTCCCCAGCGGAGTCGCCAAGCTGTCGCGACGTCCCGCGAGCGCGTGTGCCTCGGGCGGCGAAATTAAAATCAATTTAATATTTTCATGGAAAAACATGGATATCGGAGTCGCCACTAACCTTTAGTGCGGTTAGAACACATGATTACTACCCCGTTAGGGGTACAATCGGTCTACATTACCAGAGTTGGGGCCGGGAGTTCGGTTATGGGAGGGGAAGGTACAAGCACCCCCTACGCGCCCGTACTTATGAACGGTACCTAATTAATTTGAAATTATCCCTAAGTTAATCTAATAATTATTTAAATTACTCCTTTTTATGAATTTATAAATACATGTAAAAAATAAATAAATAAATAAATAAATATATACATGTATATACTCCCTCAGAGCTTAGGGTACGTGATGCCCGAAGGCTCATACCCCCGCAATAAAATCATAGGGATAAAATCGAAAATAATTTACAAAATACACTCCCAAATTTTGAAGATTTTCTAGGGTTTTTTTTCTAAGTATTAAAATACTGGTTGGGAGGTTTTGATATATGATAATAGGATAATCAGCAACTACTTAAAATATTACGAATGTCAAAATATGTAATAAAATATCATATATATTACAATACTAAAGAGTCTATCCAAAAAGTAATACCTTATATATTGAGAATACTAAAACTATCTTAATAGGTAATGCTAAACATCCTACAGATATTATATTAAGTTATATTCTATATGTTAAAATACTTAAAGAAAAAAAAAAAACCCTAATACGTGATACTAAATATAATAATAATACCATATAATTCATAATAATAACAATAAACATATAATATGAACTTAAATACTGAAATACCATATGAACTAATAATAATACTACAATGCCATAATAATAAACTAATACTTATAGACTAAAATATAAATACCACCATAAGAGTAATGTAAACATAATGATAAAGATAAACCTAATAAACTATGCCTAAAGATAAAAATAATAATATATGAACATAGTAATACCTATAAATACCACAATATATATAAGATGAACATAGGAATGATATGAACATGACAACGAACAAAATATCCAAAACATCACACAATAATGAAAATTCCACCATAAGTAAAAAGTAATGATAATAAATCTCCAAACGGTACACCAATATCCTATAAACACCACTACACAAATAAGGAAATAACTAATATAGGAAATAAACCAAGTTTAGAATTAAAACATGGGAACTAATGAAAGGTTAAGAAATAATGAATATATTACATTCTAAAATGTGCATAATCACAAAAATTAGCATACGATCCTAAGAAGAATGAACTTAAATCCTGCAAAAAAAAGACACAAATATCATATTATCACATTAAAAGACAACAATATTCATTACTTAACATGCATTAATATAAATAATAAAAATTCGAACCTAAATGAATACTATGATGAAAACGAACCCTGCAAAACAAAATAAATAAATCAACGTCAACTATATATATGAAACCTGAATTAAAATTTCTGCCACGGTTAGAAAAATCCTGCAAAAAGTCAATTAATGTTAGATATACACATATATAAAATACCAATTAAATGTAATAAAAAAAATAAAAAAAAATTAATCTTTATATGACAAAACCCCAAACAACTCCAAAAAGGATATATACACGGGCATGTGTGTGACTGTGAGTGCGTGTTCTGTGTGTGTGTGTTTTGTGCGTGTGTGTGTACAGGAGATGGCAGCTGGTACTTACAGAGGAGGGGGGTACAGCCGGGACTGCAGGTTCGTCGGAGTTGCAGGGATACACGGGGCCGCCGGACTGGGTCTGGGAATGGTGCGGTGGCTGGAGGATGGAGCGACTGGGTTGTTGTCCGTCGGGTTGTGGGCGATGATGACGGAAACGGCGAGTGGTGGGAGGTGTCGGCGACGGCGCAAGTTGCTGGAACAAGGGCTGGCCGAGGAGTTGCTGGACGGAGGCGGTACTTGCAGCGGCGACAGCGAGTGGGGAGTTGCAGAGGATTCCCGGCTGTAGTGAAGAGGGTGACGGAGCCGCGGGAGAGAGATGTGGCCGGCCGGAATATGGAGCAGATCTTCGGGTTGTTGCTGTTTGGCGGCGACTTGCAGCAGAGGCGGTGATTGCTGGGGCTTTCGTTTGTGGCGGCCGGAGAGAGTATTGCAGAGGAAAGTCGCCGGGGTCGTGGCTGGAGTTGGACTGGGATTGCTGTGCTACTGGAATGGATGGCTGCTGCTGTGGCTGAGGTTCAGGAGGGATGAGAGAATGACATGAGAGAGAGGGGATAAGAGGAAGCAGCGAGCCTGGGAGGAGCCTGCTGCGGCTGGACGAAGAAGATGAGTTTTTTTTTTGTCGGGTTACCTCCGGCTGTGCTCCTGTGCGCAGCGTCGCCTCCTCCTCTCAAGACCCCCCTCCCCGGCCTCTTTTATAAAAAAACAAAATCCAAAACCCTAGAGAGCCCCCTTTTTGTTTTTGTTTTTTTTTTCTTTTCATAATACTAAATAATAATAATAATGCTAATAATAATACTAAATAATAAATAACAATAAGAATAAGGAAACTAATAATAAGGAAATAATAATAAAAATAATACCATAATAATAAAATAAAATAATGATAATGATCATAAATAAAATAATAATAATAATAATTATAAAATAATAATAGAAACAATAATAATAGTAAAATAATTTCTAAAAGTAATATTAATAATAGAGAAAATAATAATAATAGATAGATAAATAAGAATAAAAAATAATAATAATAATAATAATAATAGTAATACTAATAATGGTAAAGTAATAATCGTAATAATGATAAAGATACTAATAATAATAATAATAATAATAATAATAATAATAATAATAATAATAAAGTAAGATAATAAAAATAATTATAATAATAGTAAAAATAATAATGAAGATAATAGAAACAAAATAATAATAATAATAATAATAATAATAATAAAGACAATAAAACTACTACTACTACTAATAATAATAAATAAATAATAATAATAATAAAAATAATATTGGGCCTGGGTAAAAATGGGGTGTCTACAGTAAGCAGGGGCATATTGTGAGGAACTATCATGGGCTGCTGCCTAATGCACATGTATTGAATCATATCTAGGGAAACCAACATGTACCCCAAGGTGGAGGTGGACTAGCACGTGTGTACACGATGATCCCGCCCGAGGCAGATATTGCCAAGGGGGCAGGTACAAGTTATATGTTTAAGATAATGAAAGTTTTATTTAATTGTAGTTAATGTAGAAATTTAGATGGTGATATATACTGAATTGTGTGAGATATAGTGAGTTGATAAATTGTACAAACGTGAAAATGAACGAGTAGCAAAATTTCGAGGACAAAAATTTTTTTTAGAAGGGGAGAATGTAGAGATCCAAAAAAAATTAAAATTTAAAAAGTAATTAATTATTTATTTATTAATTAAATTATATAATATAAAATATTAATATAATATATTATATTATAATATAAGTTAATATAGATATATATGAAATTACTTCTTGAGGAAGTTTACTTCCTCAAGAAAGACGCAAGTTGCACCTTCCATTTCTCTCTCTCTCTCTCCTCGCTCTCTCTCTCTATCTCTCTCTCTCTCTCTCTCTCTCTCTCTCTCTATTTGCATCATATCTCTCCTCCGTCCCTCCTCTCTCTCATCATTTTCTCGACAAAAATTTGGCCAATCGAAAAATGGGAAATACCGCTAGGTTTCATTCTCTGCCACCGACATTCCTACCGGAATGGATTTTTCGTAGGAGTGATGTAAGCACCACTCCTAGGTAAGGTATACTCCCTCTCTTTCCTCAATTTCTCTTTAAATTTTTAGTTAAATTGACGATCGGGCACCGCCACGGGATCCTAGTCTCGATCATTGTCATTTTGGTTGGAGCAATTTTCAATTTGGGGGTCCTATGTAGCACTCCAAAGCGATGGTGAGATTTAGGGAATTAAGAAAATTGGTTATTTTTGGGAGTTTAATTTTTTATTTAGAATTTATGGCCCTAGGAAATGTTAAACATATAGTATTTTATTTGAAGTTGAGTTAATTCAACTTGGGTTATTGAATCAAGGTTCGGGTGAGTGTCGCAGGCATAATTTTGGGGTCCTTGCAGGCGTAATTCAAGAAACCAGGTAAGGGGAATAGATTAAGCCAGTTGATTTGTAAATTTCATTGATTAAAAAAGAAATTATATATGTATATAAATATACATGTTTAACATGTGAGTTTTAAAAGAAAGGCAACCATTTGAACTGTGGGTTTTGAGCCTAGGGTTATAGTTATTATTTGTGAAAATGGAATGATTAAAGTAATGTGTTTTCTAGAAATTATCAAGATAATTTGATGTCTATCTTTAGTAAAATGGATGATGAATATGGGTTGGCTTACTATTTTAATGAGATATAATTATGCTTATTATTTGAAATGTGCGGCATGAGTAAAATGAAAATACTGAGTTGAGTTGTGATATATATATATATATATATATGCATGAGATGTTGGAAATACTAAAATGTATTGGGATTATTTGTATGTGTATTGTTAATCAGAGCTGAATATGAATGTTAAATTGCAATGTATGATTTGAGAACTTCGGTGGACTAGAGTGAGACATACTATTGTTGTGCGTGATTTTTGGCAGAGGTTAGTGCACCGACACATCTCGTGGAGAGTGTGGAGAAAGGATGGTCGATTGTACTGTGTAGGGTAAAGATTTCCCCTAAAGTCTAGACAAGTGTGGGAAAGGCAATCAAACTTACAGACTAAAGAGGTTGTTTTCTAATTTAGCTCTGCTGGGCTGACCAGGGTTAAGTCCAGCCTTCGGACCGCACAACCCGTCATGGGGGGGTGGGGAGCATGATTGTAATTATCCATCTGGCAATGAGTTCTAAATGCATAATTGTTTAATTCAATGAGTGAATAAAATGAGATCATAATATGTGAATGCAGATGTGAATACAGAGTAGCATGAAATCACAGTAATGTGATATGTGAACGTGAAATGTGGATGATTTGAAATGTGGAAATGAAATTCACGTGATATGAACTGTGAAAGTTAATTATGTAATATGAAATATTGAGAACATGAAAATATGAGTAATATAGAGAAAATAGATATAGTGTAATGATCCGGAAAATTTTTAAAATATTTAAAATAATAAGAAGGATAGAAGGGAAGGAAAAAGAAATTTTTAAAAGGTGACAGCAAGCAATCGTTGACAAACCAACTGGTCTCATCGACGAGCGTTCTGTCTTGGCTCGTTGACGAGGGCACATGTCTCATCGACAAGGAACTACCGAAAGGGGTTTTCACATGACTGAAAACCGTCGATGAGTTTTCTATTTCGTCGTCGAACTGTGTACTAGGACTCGTCGACGAGTCCACGTGTCTCGTCGACGAACCCCTACTAATAAATAGGGAGTTCTTTCATTTCAGCGTGAATTTTTACGCATGTATCCTCTCTCTATATATATAATTTCGGCCTTACTACCTTCTCTCTTTGATTCTGGGTTGAATTTAGCTCGGTTCGATGATCAGAAGCTACCACAAGACTCCTAAGAAGATTCTTTGCAATATAGGCGGAGCGGATCTTCGATTTTAGAAGTTTGGGAAACATCCCAAAACCAAGGTAAGTGAGATAATTTGAGATTTTTTTTTTTTTTTTTTTGAGTTATTTGGAGCCTAAGAAGTATTATATGAGTGTTTTTCTGAGATCTCAGGAAGTTGAAATTTTTGGAATGTAAGGTCTTGTTTTGTTAATATTAGGCCAAGTTTTGAGGAGTAGGTAAAGGGAAATATTTTATAATAGCTTTTTTATAATTTTAAACAACTAATTTCAAGTATAATTTCTACATATTCAAGTATAATTTTTCTGAAACATGTTGGTATTGAAAATACTGATTTTCTATATATGTTGTATATATATTATATGGGGAAAAATCTGTGGTTGAAACCATTCTCGTTAGTTAAATGATCGTGGGCATTGGGGAATGATGAATCATTGATACTATGAATATTGTTTGGCTATGATTTCTGTCCAGTTGATTATATTGGTTGATTGTGGATACTAATGTTGTGTATACTGTGGTAAAACTGTGGATGTGTTGAATGATTGGTTGCTATTGAATTGTGTTGTGGTTCATGTAAATTGCGATATAGCATTGGCAGTGGTATAAGGAGATCGTTATATCGAACCTAGTATAACCGTCATATAATATTGGCATTGGTATGAGGAGATCGTTATATGGGCGTTTATATTGGGAGGTAAACATTGGCAGTGGTACGAGGAGGTTGTTTACCTATTTACCATGAACGTAGTGTTTATTTTGTAACCTGTGTGGTTTGATTAGTCCTGTGTGGACCAGTTTTGTATGGACATATATGATGTGTGATTGGTTTGTCTTCTGTGGTCCATGTAATCTTTGTGATTGGTTAGTCTTGTATAGACGTGTATGTTGTGTGTGTTAGAGCCTTGTGTGGACGATTACATGATATGTGTGTTGACTCTATAAGTCCAATCCGGTTTTGATATTGAGTTTGTGAACAGGAACTATATTAAGCATGCATTGAAGGATAACGAGTCATGGAAGCCTTAAAGTAAAGCATACAAATCTTGGCAAGATCCATGGAACTCAAAGAGTACGAGAATTAAGATGCAAGCAGTAAAGTTCAACAACATCTTGGGAATGGGTGCTTAGATCTCATGTATTTACATTTTCTTATGATTTAATTTGAGGCTCAACGTAAATTAGAAAGACTTTAGGATTCATGCATTTCATGTACATTAGGGGACTTTCATGGACTTAGAAATACTTTTAAAATCATGGAAAATATATTTTATAAAAGACCCAAGAAAGAGAGAAAAGCATAATTTTAAATTAAAAAAGAAAAATTCAGAAAATAGGGACTTCGGTTGACTGAAGAGTTTCCTCAGACATCTGAAGAATAAGTTCAGTCATTTGAAAATTTTTGGGTGAAAAACAGAAATTGGCAGAAGCACCTCAAATGACTGAACCTTGACCTCGGTTGTTTGAACTCGACACTTCGATCGTCTGACCCTGTGTCCAGGCTATTGTTTTGAAGGATAAAAGTGACTTCGGTCATCTGGGCCCTAGACCTCAGTCATTTGAACTTGTTGGAAAGATTAAAAATTTAATTTTTATTGTGTAAACATGCAAGCTATATTTTGATCCAATGGTTGAGATCAATTCTAAGGGTAAGATACTATAAATACTGATTATCTAAATCCTAGTACGGGGGCAAAACATAAAAAGATCAACGTAAAGTGAAGAACACATCTTGTTGAAAAGAAAACTGAGATACTTGAGCTGATTGATGTACATTTGCCTACGCTCTAGTTTCTACACATCATCTTTGGGCAAATCACCTCTAAAAATCTAAAGGGATCTCTATTATACATCTTGTGCTTCAACTTGGTTTGAGGTTTGGTTATTACATTTAGTTTTGTTAGAGAATCTCATATCACCATCTACTTTGATATCTTTAGAGAAACTTGATATTGAGTTTTCACATTCATATAAAGATAATTTTTTGACAAACTCAATACTTAAGAAAGTTTTTATTTGGCTATTGTTTAAAGAGTGATCGTTCAAGTGTGTTCAAAGTTAAAGACGTAATTTTTGAGTTATTTCTAAACTAGTTGATTAGATATCCTAAGAAGTGTATAACTAGATCTATACATATTGTAGGATGTTTTCTGAAAATGATATTTTAAGTATTTGATACTTGGTATTCTCATCACATAGATATATATATATATATATATTAGGAAAAATACTACCAAGATCACATTGAGATCAAACTCTTGAGAGACATATTGTTTTGACAAAGTGTGTGTCAAATCTTTGCAATTTACAAAGTTATATTTATATTCAAAGATCTAACCTAACATCTCCAAAGAATTATTTTTATACAAACATTTTTGGGAGAATTGATAAAAGGGGGTTTGTGTGTTAAAGCATATCATACATAAACGATTATATCATTTTCTACATTCTGAGCTTCAGATTTTATCATATGTTAATGTATTAGGAATTTGAATTGTACTCACGAGCTCTTTTTTGGAAGCATTTTTGAGTGTTTTTATAGATTCTATTGTATTCACGGTTCAATGTGTGAATCGGGGTTTAAGGAGAGAGCTATATCTCTTATAAGCAGTGGAGTAGGAGGGAGTTATGCCTCTTGTAAGTATTGGATTGTAAGGGAAGCTCTGTTCCAATTTAAGGTGGAGGGATTTTAGTGAAATCCTTGAGTGGTTGCTCAAGGCGAGGACGTAGGCCAAGTTGGCTGAACCTCGTAAAAACTGCATTTGTCTTCTCTCTTCCCTTTACTATTTACTTTCAGCACTATATTTAAATTGTTCGTATTGCATGTGTAGGTTGAATAACATTGTACACAATTAATTGGGTAATAAGAACTCATTTCTAAATATACAAGTAGGGATTAAGTGGTAAATAGATTCAAAGAATTTTAAAATACCCAATTCACCCCCCTCTTGGGATTACACCTAATTAAACAATTGGTATCAGAGCAGGTTTACATAGACTTAATAGTCAATTTGTAAAAAAATCACATGGCACATATCGGTGTAACTCCATTCGGTGCGGGACACTCATCCACTAGACCACCCCTTTTTTGTGGTGTAAACGACACCTATTGGAAACGTGGGATGAGCATACATCTATTGAACGTAGATTGGAAGGTTTGGAAAATAGTGACTAAGGGTAACCATATTCCCATGAAAGTAATCGATAAGACCAATGTACCTAAAACTAAAGATGAATATTTAGAGGAAGACTGGAAATCAATACAAATCAATGCTGCAGCCATGAACTTTTTTTTATGTGCATTAGACGTAAATGAATTTAATAGCGTAATGGCATGTAACTCGGCTAAAGAAATTTGGGAAAAATTAGAAGTTACATATGAAGGTACTAAGAAAGTCAAGGATAGTAGGATTGACATGCTCACCAATGAATATAAAGCATTCAAAATGAAAGTTGATGAATCTATACAATCCATATACACTAGATTCACACACATAATCAATTCTTTGAATGCACTTGGAAAGACTTAGCCTACTTATGAGTTGATCAGGAAAATACTTAGGGGATTACCTCCAGTATGGGAAGCAAAAGCTACGACAATTGCAGAAGGGAGAAATCTCAAGGAGATGTCGATAAATGAACTCATTGGATCGCTCATCACCTATGAGTTGGCAATAAACGAGAGGAAGATTGAGAAAAGCAAAGCAAAGAGGGTCACTGCACTTAAGGCATCATCCAGCTATTCAAGTGGAGGAAGTGATTCCGAAATGGATGATGACATGGCCTTGCTAACAAAGAAGTTCGTGAAGTTCCCGAAGAAGAACAAAAAGTTCAACAGAAAATTTTGGAACTCTAAATTGGAAAGAGGAGAGCCTAGCATGAAGAAAAAGAAGATGTTGATTAAGGTGTAATCACAAGAGGGGGGGAGGGTAAATTGGGTATTTTAAAAATTCTTTGAAACCCATTTACCAATCAATCCCTATTTCTATGTTTAACTAATTAATGGTAGAGACTTATGTCTGAATTAAAGTTATTTTATCAATGAATTCCTTTTTACTCAATTAAGTGTGTGTAAAGTTATTCAACATACACAAGCAAGTAGGAAATTAAAATACGATGCAAAAAATAAAAAGGATAAGGGAGTAGAGAATGCAACCACAATTTTACGAGGTTCAGCCAACTCGGCCTACGTCCTCTCCTTAAGCAACCCACTCAATGATTCAACTAAAATCTCTGCTCCTTAAATTGGGACGCAACTTCCCTTACAATCCGCTGCTTACAAGAGATACAGCTCCCTCTTAATCCACTACTTACAAGAGGTACAGTTCCCTCCTAATCCGCTGCTCACAAGAGATACAACTTCCTCCTCACACCCAGTTCACAACCCGAACCGTGTTTACAATTTAGGCTCAAATCTGCAAACACTCAATGTTGCTTCTAACAAAAGCTTGTGAGTACAATTCAAAATCCTAGTACATTGACATATGATGTACTTTGAAGTTCAGAATGTATGGAAACGATACAATCATTTGTGTACGATATGCTTCAACACACAAAACCCTTTTTATTAAAAACTCCCAAGTAAAGAAATATTTGAAATGCTTTGGAGTATATTAGGGTTCTAGTTCACTTTGTAAAGATGCACAAATATGTCTAATGTGAACATGTTAAAAGTTTTATCTTGAATGTTTTATCAATCTATATCAAAAAGCTTTTTATCAAATATTTAATCACAACCGGATCTTTGTAATATGTAAATAAATATATGATATGTAATTCAAAGATCAAAATATTGAGTATAAGGTTTTCCAAACAAAATATCCTTCAATAAGATAACTATTTATGAATACCAAGGATATATATTCAAGTGCTTTAATATATCTAAAATATGAATCTTTTAACTTAATACACACTTGAATCAAACCATTCAATCAATCACACAATCTTAATCAAGTAATGATCTTGTTTGAAAAATAAATATGTATATGTACATCCAAGATCAACCTTTTAATACTTAATCAAAAAAAGATTCTTCAATAATAAGCTCTATGAACACTAGAATCAAAAACCAATCAACTAAAAGCTAAACAACTTTCTCAAGTAATGATCTTTTCAAAAACAATTTTTTATATGTATGTGCACGCTCAAAACTTTTCTAATGATATTCAATAACAAGTAATGAGATGAAAAGTTCTTGAAAATAATAACTTAAATGATCAAACCTCAATACCAAGTTGACAATCAAGATGTATAAGAAAGATCCCTTTGAGATTCTAAATTGATTTGCCCAAGCTCGATGAGTAGAAGTTGAAGTGTAAGCAATCGTATAGCAATGAGAGCAAAATTTTCAATATTCTTTCAATAATATGTATTCTTCTCTTCTTGTGTGTCTTAGCTTTGTTCTAGGGTTTAGATATTTAGTATTTATAGTGTCTTACCCTTAGAATTGATCTCAACCGTTGGATCAAAGAAAAAGCTCGCGAGTTCTATTAATAAAAATCTGAATTTTAAACTATCCCGCGACTTCAGGCAACCAAAGTGAGGTCAGGCTCCTGAAGTGATAACTTCAGCTGCCTGAGGTTCTAGGGTCAAGCGACCGAAGTACCTCTGCTAGGTTCTGTGTTTCCCATTTAATTATTCAGGCTACCGAACTTAATCTTCAGGAAATCGAAAAAATTCTTCAGGCGACTGAGGTTGAGTTCAAGCTACCGAAGTCCCCTTTTTCTCAATTATTCATTTCCAATTAAAAAATTCTGCCTTGCTCCTTTTCTTGGGTCTTTTATAAAACAAAATTTCCATGATTTTAAAAACATTTCTAAATCCATGGAAGTTTCCTAATGATGTACATGAAATGCATGAATCCTAAAATTATTCTAAGTTGTGTTGAGCCTCAAATTAAATCATTTGACAATGTAAGTACATGAGTTCTAAATACCCATTCCCAAGATGTTCTTGAACTTTGCCGCTTGCATCTTGATTCTCATACTCTTTGAGTTCCATGGTGCTTTCCAAAATGTATTAGCTTTACTTTATGGCTTCCATGACTCATTATCTTTCCGTGCATGCTTAATGTAGGTCATGTTCACAAACTCAATGCACAGATCAAATACCAAGTGATTTGTCATTATCAAAACAAGATTGGACTCGTAAAGTCAACAAAGGAGGATCCACCAACATGCTACAACTACCGAGAAGTTGGACAAATCAAGCCTGAGTGCCCCAAGCTCGTGAAAGCCTCAAAGATAAAGAAGAAGGCGCTAAAATTCGGTTGGGATACTCACAGCCCTAGTGGGTCAGAATCTGAATCTAGCGACGACAAAATCGCCAATCTAGGTACAATCATCATTTTCATCATCTTCGTATTATTCTAGTGAGTCTGAAAATGAAAATGACTTGATTTCATATAATGAACTGAAACAAGAATACCTATTCTCTATTAAAAAGCTTGAGAAGAAAACAAAGAAAATCTCTGAGTTGAAAAGAAAAGTCAAAGAACTTTCAAATTTGGTTGAACACCAAAATGAATCTTATGCATCTTTTATAAAAGATAAAGATTTGAAAATTGAGGAGTTAGAAAAAGATTGGAGAGATAAAGCTGAAATTATTTGTAAATTCACTGAGGGGCAAAACAATTTTGAAAAGCCCCTAGGATCTCAAAGAAATTCCCTAGAAAAGGAAGGGCTGGGCTTTAATGGAAAGGAAAATCTAAAAAATAGACAACTTTACAAGGGCTAGTTTAGAAGAGAGTCAAAGTCATATGTTCCAACTAAGAATTATTATAGAAACACTACATGCTTTAAATGTATTAGGTTAGCTCACATACAATTCGACTGTCCTTTCAAAAATAAAGACGTAAAAATTAAGAAAGTATGGAAGGTCAAAGGTCAATCTAGCACTAATCACCTTGGACCTAAGAAAATCTGGGTACCAAAGCTAGTTGTTTCATTGTGCCTTGTAGATATATTTACGATCAACATTCTTAAAAGACAAATGGTATATGGATAGCGGATGCTTACATCACATGACCAGGGATAAAGCGAAGTTCACATCCATCACACCCAAAGATGAAGGGTTTATTACTGTTGGAGATAATGCTCAGGGAAGGGTCACAGGTGTAGGTAAAGTCGGTAATGATTCCTCACTCATTATAGATGATGTTTTATTAGTTTAAGGTTTAAAACACAACTTATTGAGCATAAGCCAACTATGTGATAAAGGTTACAAAGTGTCTTTTGAACATGACAAGTGCACTGTTGAACACAAAACTGATAATAAGATATTGTTCACTGCTAAGCGTCATGAGAATACATATACCACAAGCTTTGATAACTTAACTTCACAAAGCGTGACATGCTTATCTACTATGAATGAAATTAGCTGGATTTAGCATAGGAGACTAGGACACGCAAACATAGATTTAATCTTAAAACTTGTTAAGAAAGAATTAGTTAAGGGGCTGCCTAAGACTAAATTTGTGAAAGATAAAATATGTGATGCATGCCAATTGGGAAAACAAGCAAGAACAAGCTTTAAGAAGAAGAAAAAAATCTCCACCACTAGGCCACTCCAAATGTTACACTTAGACTTATTTGGACCAAACCCAATTCGGAGTTTAGGAGGAAAATCATATGCCTTTGTCATTGTTGATGACTTTTCAAAATATACATGGGTACTATTCTTAGACCACAAAGATGAAGCAAATGAAAAATTCATAAACTGTGCAAGAAAATCCAAAATAAAAAGGGATATACAATCACTAAAATTAGAAGTGATAGGGGTAGAGAATTTAAAAATCAAGGCATGGAAGACTATTGTAATTCATTACGGATTGCCCATAATTTTTCAACTCCTAGAACACCACAACAGAATGGTGTATTTATACAATATCAGATCCCTGAGAAATGTTACAAGCAAATGCAATTCACAGAGCACGGTACCATTGCTATATATAGAATAGAGTGCAACCACATATCTCAGATAGTGTGTGGGTACCGTCAAACAGTGCTCAGAGAGGATGGCGCTCCCCAATTTGGGTTGAGTGGGGCCGGTTTGATGAGGTAGTAGTCCAGTTCCGTGCTTAGGAGAGGATGCAGTTTAGCCGGAACTGAGGTAGTGTAGAGTATAGTGACTTACCTGGTAGGCCAAACAGAGTTAAGTCCTGCCTACGGGCCGCACAATCCTATCATGAGGGGTCAAATCATGATATACAGATTTTCAGGGGAAAAGCACAGTTATATATATATATATACATATATATATATATATATATATGTGTGTGTGTGTGTGTGTGTGTGTGTGTGTGTGTACAGTTATACAGCATTTAATGTATATAGTATGATATCAGCAGTATGAAAGATAGAAAGTACAGATGATACAATTACATTTTAAGCTACAATAAATATAAAATATATTTTTACTGATTTTCTAGCATTACCGTTTCAAATGTTATTATTATTGATATGCAACTTGGTCGCCACACACTAGTAATAGCATATTTCCACTTACTGAGCGTCGTCTCACCCTATTACTTTAACATTTTTCAGGTGAGCCAGTTAGGTGAGTAGATCAGGCTTGCAGATAGAGTGGCTTCTTAGTAGCCTTATTTATAGGCTAAGTTTGTACAGGGTGTTGTATTTTGGGGTAGGTGGTACTAGAGAGAGATGTATTATGTATCTATGTTCTAGACATACTAAATTATGGTATTGTAGGTATATATGTGCATCTGTGATTTATGTTTTTCCACTGCATAGGGTGCCCATTACTTACAGAAATACTCCAGTGCCTATCTGAGGCCTAAGAGTCTATAGTAGGGATATTTAATATATATATATATATACATATACATGTATAAAGAAAAAATGGAATAATTTTTGGGCCATTACATTTTTGGTATCAGAGTCTAGGTTCTGCAGACTCTAGAATGCAGCGAAAAATAATACTAGAATGTAGAAAAAGATTTGAAGCTTCATTCCGTGGTCTAGATACAGGATTTTCGTGATCGTTTCTGTGTTTTTCCTAGAGTGACGATTTAGGAAAGCCATTGTAAACTATTGGTGAGTCATGTGTTTAAGTTACAGGATTTGATTTGGGGTCAGTAATAAGAAGGTTTCTTAATAGAGAATCTGAAGTTTTAGTTTAATAGAATAAGTTAGGTTTGTATGGGAAACATGATTCTAAAATGTTGTACTATGTATTTGCAGGATGGACACAGGAGAAATAGCGCTCACGCTAGTGGTGATGACGGAGCGGGTCCTTCTAATGTAGGCGGTGGAGATTCAGACGCTGTGCTACGTAGTGTGGCCCGGAAAGTAAAGGCTAAGATAGCACGAAGCTCTAGAGAGCAAGGAGATCCATCTCCAGCTCAGGGATGTACCATAGAGAAATTTATGAAGATGAACCCACTGGCGTTTTCTGCAGCAGTTGACCCTGCAGTTGCAGAGAATTGGATGCTGAAAGTGGAGAAGATATTGACAGTACTTCACTGCACAGATGAGCAGAGAGTTCTGTATGCTACGTATAGACTGGCAGGGGAGGCTCAAAGATGGTGGACTTCCACTAAACTGTTGGAGGAGCAGAGGATGACTCTAGTGTTGATGACCTGGGCCCGTTTTAGGGATATTATTTTTGACAGATATTATCCTACCTCAGTCTGAGAGGCTTGAGTACAGGATTTTTTCAGTTTATCCCAGGGATCATTGATCGTCCAGCAGTATGCAGTGAAATTCATTGAGCTTTCACGTTTCTGCCCTTACATCATCCTAAATGAAGTTAAGAAGACGAGAATGTTCAAGAGAAACCTGAGGCATGATATTTATTGACAGGTAGCCGTATTGAGGGTACAAGATTTTTTAGAGCTGGTGGATCGTGCTATTATAGTAGAGGAGAGTTTGCCAAAAGAGATGGAGATATAGAGCTAGAAGAAGAGGACCATACCCTTGAGTTTTCAGGTGGGTCCCAGTTGAGGCCCTTAGAAAGGAAGTAGATCTGGCAGGGGTCAGAGGCAGATGGTAGAGCATGGTGGATCCCAGGGTGGTTAGTCTTTTGCCACTTGTCTTAGGTGCGGACAGAGACACCCAGGGGAGTATCGGTAGGAGGAGAATGTCTGTTGTCACTGCAAGAAGCCCGACCATATGGCTCGATTATGTGAGATGCCATCGAATTATGCATCGGCTCCCAAACCGTTTCGAGGTGGATACTAGGCTCCCCGCAGAGGTCAATAGAGGAATACTGCGCCAGTGAGGGTCTATGCATTGACATTGGGTGATGCTGATACGGCTGGAGGCGTGGTCACATGTACCATTATTGCTTTACCATATAAAGTTATTATTTTATTTGATACAGGTGTCACTCACTCCTTTATATCGGTAGGATATGTAAGAATAACTGTGGTAGAGACACAACCATTAAATGTAGAACAATCTGTGGGTACGCTGATGGGATTTGTAGTGATGCAGGAAGGTGCTTCAAAATTTTCCAATAAGTATTCAGGAGAGAATATTACTAGCTGATCTTGTGATTCTAGATGTGCAGGGGTTGGATATGATACTGGGCATGGATTGGCTAGCTACCTATCACACTAGCATTGATTGCCATTAGAAAGAAGTGATTTTAAGAACCCTAGGCGAGCAAGAATACAGATTCATGGGATCACGCATACGTGCCTCACCACAATTGGTGTCGACCATTCAGGTGAGGAGGCTGCTACAGGGTGGTTGCTTAGGGCATGTCGCATACATATAAGATTTTCCAAAAGAAGAATTAAAACAAGCCGATATACCCGTGGTGAGAGAATTTACAAATGTTTTCCCAGAGGAATTGCCTGGCTTGCCACCATACCAAGAGATCGAGTTTACCATAGATCTATTGCCGAGTTCAGCACTGGTATCTAAAGCACCATACCGTATGGCTCTAGTTGAGTTGAAAGAATTGAAAGATCAGTTACAGGAATTGTTGGACAAGGGATTTATCAGGCCTAGTGTCTTGCCCTGAGGTGCACCAGTTCTGTTCGTGAAAAAGTAGGAAGGGACCATGAGATTGTGTATCAATTATAGGGAGATAAACAAACTGATAGTCAAAAATAAATATCCTCTCCCTAGGATCAATGATTTATTTGATCAGTTTCAGGGGACCCAGGTTTACTCTAAAATTGACCTGCGGTCGGGTTATCATCGGGTGAAAGTTAAAGCATAATATATTTTGAAAATTAAGTTTTAAACTTGATATGGGCATTACGAGTTCTTAGTGATGCCATTTAGATTGACTAATGCACCAGCAGTATTTATGGATCTAATGAACCAGGTGTTCCATTAGTATTGTATTCATAGATGATATACTGGTTTACTCGAGTGGTATTGAGGAGCACGAGCATCACTTGAGGCTGGTGTTACAAATATTGAGAGAAAAGAAATTATATGCAAAATTAAAGAAATGTGAGTTATAGTTAAGGCAAGTTACTTTTCTCGGCCATGTGGTCTCTAAGGTAGGTATTTCAATTGATCCGAGTAAAATAGAGGTAGTGGTGAATTAGGAAAGGCCAGACAGTGTTCATGAGGTCAGAAGTTTTCTGCAATTAGCAGGCTATTACCGGCATTTCATAGATGGCTTCTCCATATTGTTAGGTCCATTAACACGACTTACGAGGAAAAATGTAAAGTTTGAGTGGACTAGTGAGTGTGAGTAGAGTTTTCAAGAATTAAAGCAGCGATTGGTTTCGACGCTGGTTCTGGCTATTCCAATAGGAGGGGATGAATTTTTTATATACACTGATGCCTCTTTGAAGGGTCTTGGATGTGTATTGATGCAACACAGTAGGGTTATTGCGTATGCTTCTAGACAGCTTAAAGAGTATGAGAAGAACTATCTCGTGCATGATTTGGAGTTAGCTGCTGTGGTATATGCTCTTAAGATTTGGAGGCATTATTTATATGGTAGGAAATGCAAGATTTTCAAAAATCACAAGAGCTTGAAATATTTCTTTACCCAGAAAGAACTGAATATAAGACAAAGAAGGTGGCTAGAACTCATTAAAGATTATGACTACACCATTAGTTACCACCCAGGAAAAGCAAATGTGGTAGCTGATGCTCTTAGTAGGAAATCAATGGGACTAGCACTAGCAGCCATGAAGATTCAGCACCCAATTTTGATGGACTTGGAAAGGCTCAACATAGAGTTATTGGAGGATAGTTCTCAGACATTTATTTCCAGTCTGGTGGTGTAGCCTACATTATATGAGAAAATTAAGATAGCTTAGAGTGATGACGCAAAATTGGTAGAGATGATGGCTATAGTGCGAGATCGTCAAGGAAAGGAGTTTAGCATATCAAACGACAGAGCCCCGTAGTTCCGTACTAGGCTATGTGTTCCTATAGATACCAAAATCAGGAGAATTATATTAGAGGAGGCTCATAGATCCGTATACACGGTTCATCCTGACAGTACTAAAATGTACAAGGATCTGCAAGAATATTTCTGGTGGAGTGGAATGAAGAGGGCGATAGCCGAGTTTGTACAGCAGTGCTTGACATGCCAGCAGGTTAAGGCTAAGCACCAGAGACTAGCAGGGCAGTTGCAGCCATTGTTTATTCCAGAGTGGAAATGGAATCATGTTTCGATGGATTTCGTTACGGGGTTACCACCAGTGCGATAGGGTTGAATGCAATTTGGGTGGTTGTTGATTGTTTGATGAAGACCACTTATTTCATCCCTATTAAAGTCGATTATTCCATGGAAAGATTAGCAAAAATATATGTTTAGGAGATAGTTCGTATCCATGGGGTATTGGTATCCATAGTCTTCGACCAAGACCCTCGAGTTACTTCGCGGTTTTGGAAAAGTTTTCAGGAGGCTATGGGTACCCAGTTAGCATTTAGCACTACTTTTCACCCCCAGACAGATGGGCAGAACAAGAGGATGATCTAGACATTAGAAGATATGCTTCGTGTGTGCGTGCTTGATTTTGATGGAAGTTGAACCCAGATTATGCCGTTAGTTGAGTTTGCTTACAATAATAGCTATTAGGCTAGCATCGACAAGGCACTCTTTGAGGCATTGTATGGTAGGAGATGTCATTCTCCTCTCTTCTAGGATGAGGTAGGTGAGAGGCGAGTGTTGGGTCCCGAGATTGTACAGCAAGTGTATGATAAGTTCCGACTAATTAAAGAAAGAATTAGTACTGTGCAGAGTCAACAAAAAAGCTACGCAGACACTCGCTGCCGAGAGTTAGAGTTTGAAGTGGGGGATCAAGTATTTTTGAAGATAGCTCCTTTTAAAGGAGTTATGAGATTTGGGAAGAAGGGCAAGTTGAGCCCTAGGTATATTGACCCTTTTGAGATACTAGAGAGATTATGGTCAGTTGCCTATAGGCTAGCTTTGCCGCCAGCTCTAGTTAGAGTTTATGATGTGTTTCATGTTGTTATGTTAAGGAAATACGTCCCAGACCCATCCCACATAATTATCTATGCAAAGATAAAACTTAAAGATTCACTAGCTTTTAAGGAAGCACCAATACATAATTTAGATCGGAAGACACAAAAACTGCGCACTAAAGAAATTCAACTAGTGTAGGTTTTGTGGAAGAATCATGCTATAGAAGAAGCTTCATGGAAACTTGAGGATGAAATAAGATGGAAATACCCCCTTTTGTTCCACGAAGATTAGCAGTAATCAGGTAAAATGTAAGTAGTTAGATAATGTTTCTTTTGCAAGTACATGTATTGATTTAATTAGTAGGTAGTTTTTTTTTTAGTTTCATATGTGTAATCTCCGAGAGTTTAGAATGTAACCACGGTATTCCTCTGCCATAAGTGAGAGTAAGTAAAAAAAAAGTAGATCATTTACCTCTTGGTATGATAGATTATATAAATGATGTTCAACACCAATAGTAAATTTCGAGGATGAAATTTTATAAGGAGGGGAGAATGTAATAACCCAAGAAAATATTAAGGGCTTCGTCGACGAATTTAAGGGATTTGTCGATGAGGGAACATGAGAACCTTGTCGATGATGGAAAGTTTCGTCGACGAGAAGATACCGAGAGAGGGTTTGAAATAGTCTGAAATTCGTCGACGAAGGGTAAAGGTTTGTCAACGAACTTTGTTTAGGACTCGTTGATGAGATGACGTGTCTCGTCGATGAAGCCAGGGCTATAAATAATTGAAACTCGAGTTTTTTAGTAGAATATTGGTGCAAAACCCTCCCTTTTCTCTCTCTAAATGTCTCCCTCTCCTTCTCTCTTTGATCTTGACTCCGTTTCTTACCAAATCGACAATCTGAGACCACCACGACGCTTTTGGGAAAGTTCTCTGCAAGCCTGCCAGAGCGGATCGTTGGTGGGAGTGAATTGAATTTCATCCCAATCTCAGGGTAAGGCGTTTTATTCAAAATTTGTCTTTCCCATAGTTATATAAAATGTTGTATGTAAAAAAATAATGATATTTTATTCTAGGAAATGTTGTTTTCAGGATTTTGAGTAGGGAACCCTGCGGAAGTAGGATCGGGCTCAGAAAGGGGCTTTCGCAAAAATCAAGTAAGGGAAATATGTTATGCTAGGAGTTTTAAAATGTTAATAGAAATTTCATAGAAACGTGTATATACCAGTTTATTATACAATTTTATAGAATAAGGGTATTTAATGTTTGTGTGTCATAGAATTTATACAGCTTTTCGAGCATATCATGTTACACAGTATAATCAGAAAACTATACAGACCAATACATGTAGATATTTATTCAGATCAATATATTTTACAGATATTTATTCATATTAGTATATACAGTTTTTCACAGTATGCCATGTTTCCTAATACCACAACTCTCAGTTTATACAGACAGATTATATAGTTAAAGCATCCAGATGCTACAGTTATACTATCCAAATATTACAGTATTTTTAGTACAGAATTATAGTGTTATGGTTACCTTGAAAACATGATGAAAATAGTAAAGATAATTATTGTATACGTATTTATACTGTATCAGATCCCCGAGAAATGTTGTAGGCAGATACAATTCACAGAGCATGGTACCATTGCTATATACAGAATAGAGTGTAACCACATATCTTAGATAGTGTGTGGGTATTGTCAAACCGTGCTCGGAGAGGATGGCGCTCCCTAATTTGGGTTGAGGGGGGCCGGTTTGATGAGGTAGTAGTCCAGTTCCATGCTTAGGAGAGGATGCAATTTGGCCAGAACTGAGGTAGTGTAGAGTACAATGACTTACCTTGTAGGCCAACCAGAGTTAAGTCCTGCCTATGGGCCGCACAACCCTATCATGAGGGGTCAAATCATGACATACAAACTTCTAGGGGAAAAGCACAGTTTTATATATATATTGTTAACCTTATAGGTCATATCTCTATTTTGATTATGACAAATACTCAAGTATTTAATGTTTGCCGATTTGATGTGCAGCTATTCTAATTGGCAGATCATAGTGATAGCACAAAGAGGAACTGAAGCTGAAAACCCAATTTACGATTGTATTGTATTTCATTTCTATGCAAAGGGTTTGTAATAGTAAATAGTGATTGGTTTGTAATAAGCTCACACACATCACATACATGATCTAATAGGTAAGCTCAAACCAACCGTAAACTAAAAATGACCTTAGAAAGATCTTAGGGAATACCCTTCGGTTGACCGACACTGAATTTTTTTGGTGTCTTCAAAAAGACCTAGAAATGACCTTAGGACACTCACTCATGCATACACATGTTTGGTCATTTGAAATAAGGTGACTACTGGCTTAAATAGGACCAAAATGCGCAAATTGTGCACATTCGGTCGACCGAACTACCATGTACAAAATGCCACGGTCGACTAAACCTGGACCAAGTCAACTTGTTGACCACAGCCCGGTCAACCGAACTTGCCAGTTCATTTATACCCAGTCGATCGAACTCCCTTGGAGTCAACATTTTGACCACCTGGTTGACCGAATTCAAAATATACTCCAATGCTCTAGTCGATCGAGGTCCTCGAGAGATGCCCCAACTACCTGGTCGATCAAACTTCTTAGTTCAAAATGTCTCGATCGACCGAACAGCGCTATTTTGAAAAATCGCCTTTCTTTGTCGACTAACCCTAAAGTTCTTTTTTGGCCCATTCGACTGAGCCTCAAGAACTTCGGTCGACTAAACCCTTCGTGGTTGACCGGTGGTCTCAGGTTGGTCCGAGTTTTTACTGCAGTTAACTTTTTTAAACAAGGTTAAATAAATTAAATATTGTTAAAAGTTTTCTAATTTTTTCATTTATGTCCCTAACGGTTATATTTCAAGGGTAGTCTATAAATACCCCCTTATTTGGAGTAATTAGTGTGGATTAGCAATCTTAATTAGGAGAAATTTTCTAAAATTCCCAAAATCCATAATACTCATCTTTGAGCCTCCAACACTTATTCTTACCAGATCTTACTTCTCAAATACTTTTGTAAGTGCGACTTAAGTGTTGTTGTTCCTTAAGGATTGCTCTCTTAAGATTGTGTTTATGTGAAATTATTTTATTTGAGAGCATCATACGATTAAGAAGATCTACTAGTTGAAGTATATATAAGGATTGATTGATATCTTTGTTTGAGCATTTAAATTGAACATCTTGTGATACAAAGATAATATAGGTTTGCACTCTCACGCACTCATTACACTGATAGCAAATATTTTAAGAGTTGAAATATTAGACCCATTGAGCTTACATATTATATCTTGTTGGTGGTGTATATGATTGCACGCAATTGGGTACATATCTTCTTTACTTGAAAGTACAATCATTGTACTGTTTCATTAATCGAGCAAAATTGTTGTATTCCAAGCACGGGCCTAAAGAGGGAGACTAGCCCTTTGAAATAATCTTGAATTGGCTTAGAACTGGTTAGGAAAGCTAGGTGTGTCATCCTATTAAGGTGTGTAGGTTGAGGTCAACCCCGCTAATCGACCTAGTTGTAAAGGTTGAAGTCAGCCCTGTGCTAATTGACCTGGTTGTAATCGATGCCGCTCCACCCTTAAGTGAGCCTTTAGTGGAATCTTGAGCTTATGAGCTAGAGGCGGGGACGTAGGCACAGTTGGCCGAACCCCAATAACATATCATGTGTTTGTTTATATTTTTGCACTCTATATTTACCACACGTGTATGTTATGGTGTGAATGATGCGCATGATTTAAATTTTCATACATTATATCTACTTGCGCATTTGGGATTGTATAGAAAGACCCTAGGTAGTTAAATTATATTGATTTCTGATTTAACCTAGGAGAAAAGTTTAAAATTCCAATTCACCCCCCCCCCCTCTTGGGAATACACCAATTCTAACACACACACACACACACACACACACACACATATATATATATATATATATATATATATATATATATATATATATATATATACAGTTATACAACATTTAATTCATATAGTATGATATCAGTAGTATGAAAGATAGAAAGAACAAATGATATAGTTATATTTTAAGATATGATAAATATAAAATATATTTTTACTTATTTGCCAGCTTTACCATCTCAAATGTTATTATTATTAATATGCAACTTGTTTGCCACACACTAGTAATAACATATTTCCACTTACTGAGCATCGTCTCACCTTATTACTTTAACATTTTCAAGTAAACCGGCTAGGCGAGCAGATCAAGCTCACAGATAGAGTGGTTTCTTGGTAGCCCTGTTTATAGGTTAAGTTTGTACATGGTGTTGTATTTTGGGGTAGGTGGTACTGAAGAGAGATGTATTATGTATCTATGTGCTGGACATACTGAATTCTTGTATTGTATTTATATATGTGGTTCTGTGATTTATGTTTGTCCACTGCATAGGGGTGCCCATTACTTACAGAAATACTCCAGTGCCTATCTAAGGCCTGAAAGTTTATAGCAGGGATATTTAAGAAATATATATATATAAAGAAAAAAATAGAATAATTTTTTGGGTTGTTACATATTTAATTTCCAATACACATAGTTTTTTATGATTACGGGATTAAAAAAACATCCATGAAGTTTATATGTTTGCTGAAAATAAAGAGAGTAAAGGAAAAAGAGTGACACCGAATTTTTTACGAGGTTCAGCTTATCCCTAGCCTATGTCCTCACCTTTGGCAAGCCACCAAAGGATTCACTAAACCAGTTCCTTTCCATGTGGAACAAAACTATTACACACTCCTTCAATAGGTTAGAGCACTGCCTTTCCAAGTGATACCCCACACTCGGTCACTCCTTCAATATGTTAGAGTTGTACCTCTCCAAGTGATACCCCACACTTGATCCAACGATCCAAACAAACTAGAATCATCAATGAAACAAGAAATAAGAGTTGCGTACAATACTACTTTCAAACACAACAGATTAGTACAATTTCAAACTATATACTTCAAAGTAAATCAATATGAAATTGAAATTGAAGCTCAAGGAAGTTTATCACCAATTAATTCTATCAATGATTGAAAGATTCAGATTTGAAGCATATGATCAGTGATTGAAAGTCAACAACACTTAGTAGAATTTGTGCACAATATGGTAGCAATGGAGCCTTTGAATGATGAGAGCAATTGAGAGAGATTGAGAGCCTAATTTAGTTTGAGCCCTAAGCAATCTGATTTAAAAAATATTATTGTTATACAAATTTAAAATTTCCCGCATGGTAGTAGCCTGTCACCTTTTGGTCAGGCACCTGTTACTAAATATACAATTTAATTTCAAAGTTAGTAGGGTGGTAGTAGCCTGCCAGAACCTAGTCAGGCTTCTCAGTTTGCCTCCTTAGACGCCTATCAAGGTCTAGGTAGTAGCTTGATGACTTCTGTCTGTGCATTTTAAAAACATTTAAATTGTCAGCCTACTGTGGATTTCAGTTAGGCTGCCGTCAAGTACGAGAATACTATTTTTAAGATATTTTTGTAAAAACTCTTTTTGCTTCTCAATTCTTGGAATTTTAATTTGTTTACTTAAAAAAATATGATCCAAGATTAAGTTTTAGGTCTCTAGGTCTCTTACACCTAATGAGCTGAATGAATTTCATATTTGAGTATACTTGAAGTACTTACAAAATATGTCCTATAAACTCATTCAACTCTTTATTTCTTAAACTCCTTGAAGTCTTGAAGTTATTGTGTTGACTCTATGAGTCCAATCCGGTTTTTGATAATAACAAATCACTTGATATCTGATCTGTGCATTGTGTTTGTGAACATGACTTATACTGAGCATGCACGGAAAGATAATGAGTCATGGAAGCCTTCAAGTAAAGCTTACACATCTTGGCAAGATAAATGGAACTCAAAGAGTACAAGAATCAAGATGCAAGCAAAAAAGTTCAAGAATGTCTTGGGAATGGGTATTTAGAACTCATGTATCTACATTTTCGTATGATTTATCTTGAGGTTCAACATAACTAAAAATGATTTTAAGATTCATGCATTTCATGTACATCATTAGGAAACTCTCATTGACTTAGAAATGTTTTCAAAATCATGAAAAATATGTTTTATGAAAGACCCAAGAAAAGGAGCCAAGCAGATTTTTAATTAGAAATGAAAATTCGAGAAAATGGGGACTTCGGTTGCCTGAACTCAAACCTCAGTAGCCTGAAGAATTTCTTCGGTTGCCTGAAGATTAAGTTTAGTTGCTTGAAGAATTAAACGGGAAAGACAGAATCTGGTAGAGGTACCTCGGTCGCCTGACCTTGGAACCTCAAGTGCCTGAAGTTGACACTTCAGGAGCCTGAAGTCGAGTTCGGTTGCCTAAACTCGCGAGAAAGCCTAAAAATAAGTTCTTTATTAAAAAGATACGCAAAGTATCTTATTGATCCAACGGCTAAGATTAATTCTAAGGGTAATATACTATATATTATGAATATCTAAACCCTAAAACACAAGTTAGACACACAAGAAAGAGAAGAACACACCTTGTTGCAAGATCATTGAAAAGTGTTATACGATTGCCTATACATCAATCTAAAATCTTCAAGTTTGGGCCAATCAAGTCAGATTTTCAAAGGGAACTTGTTTACTCTACTGGACTTCAATCGTCTAGTGAGGTTTGATCTTTCAAGTTTTTATTTCTCAAGAACCTCTCATCACATCTTGTGTTTTTCTTCAGTATCTTTAGAAAGAGTTTTAGATCTTGAGTGTGCATACACATATAAAAGTTGATTTTTGTAAAAATCATTTTTTGAGAAAGTCTTGTTAGTTTGGTTCATTGATTGTTGGATTCAAGAGTATATAAACATATATATATATATATATATATATATATATATATATATATTTTCTGTTCATAGGGCCTTTTTATTGAAAAACCTAGTTTGGTGGAAAGATTGAACTTTGAAAGAAGCTTTATGTTTTTTATTGAGTTTATATTCAAGACAAAGATTTTGTTAACTAGTTCGCTTCAAATATACTGGTGCATTTTTACAAATTAAACCAAAAACCCTAGTTGACTCCAAGGCATTTCAAATATCACTCTACTTGGGAGTTTTTGATTAAATAGGGATTTGTGTGTTCAAGCATATCATACATAAAACGAGTTTGTTGTTTTTCATACATTCACGAGCTTCAAGTTATATCATATGTTAATGTGCTAGGAAATTGAATTGTACTCACAAGCTTTTGTTAGAAGCATTGTTTTGAGTGCTATTTTCAGATTTCATTGTAAACACAGTTCGGGTTGTGAACCGAGTGTGAGGAGGAAGTTGTACCTCTTGTGAGCAGTGGATAAGGAGGGAGCTGTACCTCTTGTAAGCAGCGGTTTGTAAGGGAAGCTCCGTCCTACTTTAAGGATCAGGGTTTTTAGTGAATCCTTGAGTGGTTGCTCAAGGCGATGACGTAGGTCAAGTCGGCTGAACCTCAAAAAATTGCGTTTGTCTTCTCTCTTTTTACTCTTTATTTTTCATGTTATATTTAAATTGAATATATTGCATGCATAGATAGGATTGCCACACTTATAAATAATTGAGCAACAAGAAGTAGTTGGTAAATTGATAAGAAGTGTGTAAAAAGAAACTAAGTGGTTTAATTTTTTTTTTCCAATTCAACCCCCCCCCCCCCCCCGCCCCCCTCTTGGGATTACACCTTAATCAACATATTGCTTTGAGTTCTCTTGGTCCTGAGCTTCATTTTTCTTTGAGCTTTCATTCTTGATCACTTGAATTTCATGTAAGTTTTTGAAAACATTCTATGTGATCATTTTCTTCAAGCTTTATTTAATCATCCTTGAATCCATGCTTTAGGCTTCATATGATCATCCTCCTTTGAAATATAAGCTTTCATGAATCCTTCTGAACACTTTACCTTACTTTCTCATTGTTAAATCATGAAATATCATTACTCAACCAAATATGTTAAGTTTCTCTTGTTTGTTAGCATCAAGATAGGATATTAAGACTTGTAAGACCAACATTTAAAACAATGAAAGTTTTATTTAATTGTAGTTAATGAAGAAATTCAGATGGGGATATATACTGAATTGTGTGAGATATAGTAAGTTGATAAATTGTATAAATATGAAAATGAACGAGTAGCAAAATTTTGAGGGCAAATTTTTTTTTTTAGGAGGGGAGAATGTAGAGATCTAAAAAAAAATAGAATTAAAATTAAAATTAATTAATTATTAATTAAATTATATAATATAATATATTAGTATATTAATATAATGTGTTATATTATAATATAAGTTAATATAGATATATATGAAATTACTTCTTGAGGAAGTTTACTTCCTCAGGAAAGAAGCAAGCTGCGCCTTCCATCTCTCTCTCTCTCTCTCTCTCCCTCTCTCTCTCTCTCTCTCTCTGCATCATGGCTCTACTGCATCCCTCCTCCTCTCTCTCTCTCCCCATTTTCTCAACAAATATTCGGCCGATCGAAAAATGAAAAATACCACTGGGTTCCATTCTCTGCCATCAACATTCCTACCTTAGTAGATTTTTCGTAGGAGCGACGTAGGCACCACTCCTGGGGTGAGGTATACTCTCTCTCTCTCTCTCTCTCTCTCTCTCTCTCTCTCTCTCTCTCTCTCTCTTTCCTTAATTTCTCCTTAAATCTTCAGTTAAATAGATGATCGGGCACCACCACGGGATCCTAGTCTCGACCGTCATCATTTTAGCTAGAGCAAATTTTTAATATAGGGGTGCTAGGCACCACTCCAAAGTGGGGGTGAGATTTAGAGAATTAAGAAAATTGGTTATTTTTTGAAGTTTAATTGTTTATTTGGAATTTATGGGCCTAGGAAATGTTAAATAGTATTTTATTTGAGGTTGAGTTAATTGAACTTGGGTTATTGAATCAAGGTTCGGGTAAGTGTCGTAGGTATCATTTCGGGGTCCCTACAAGCGTAATTCAAGAAACTAGGTAAGGGGAATAGATTAAACCAATTGATTTGTAAATTTCATCGATTAAAAAAGAAATTATATGTGTATATAATATATACATGTTTAACATGTCAGTTTTAAAATAAAGCCAACTATTTGAACTGTAGTTTTGTAGCCTAGGGTTATAGTTATTATTTGTGAAAATGGAATGATTAAAGTAATGTGTTTTCTAGAAATTGTGAAAGATAATTTGATGTGTATCTTTAGTAAAATGGATGATGAATATGAGTTGGCTTACTATTTTAATGAGATATAATTATGATTATTATTTGAAATGTGTGGCATGAGTAAAATGAAAGTACTGAGTTGAGCTGTGATATATATTTATATATATGTATAACATGTTGGAAACACTAAAATGTACTGAGATTATTTGGATGTGTATTGTTAATAAGAGTTGTATATGAATGTTAAATTGCAATATATGATTTGAGAACTCCAGTGGACCATAGACAATACTATTGCGCGTGATTTTTGCTAGAGATTAGTGCACCCACACGTCTCGTGGAGAGTGTGGAGATGGGATGGTCGATTGTGCTGTGTAGGGTAAAGATTCCACCTGGAGTCTAGACTAGTGTGGGAAAGTCAATCTGACTTATAGACTGAAAAGGTTGTTTTTTGATTTAACTCTACTAGGCCGACCAGGGTTAAGTCCAGCCTTTGGGCTACACAACCCATCATGAGAGGAAGTTTGATCGTGATTATCTATTTGGCAATGAATTCTAAATACATAATTGTTTAATTTAACAAGTGACTAAAATGAGATCAGAATATGTGAATGCAGACGTGAATACAGAGTAGCATGAAGTCAGAGTAATTTGAAATGTGAATATGAAATGTGGATGATGTGAAATGTGGAAACGAGATTCATGTGATGTGAATTGAGAAAGTGAATTATGTAATGTGAAATACTACAAACATGAAAAAATGAGTAATACAAAGAATACAGATACATAGTAAAGTAAATATGTATTATATATATTGTAGTATATGTATTTGGGGCGAAGTATACACTCCGCCCAAGGGCTTGCTAAGAAAGGAGAGTACCTTGATTAGTATCTGATGTAACCGTACTGGGCTGCATAACGTATTAGGGCAGAGGGAAGCTACTTGTATGGGCGGGTAGTCTTCCTTCTTCTCGGAAACTTTTGCCAGTAAACATTTGTGTGAATGTGTGTGTGTTTACAAGATAAACAAATCACCTAAGGGCTTATTGAGTAAGGTAAGTTTCCTGATATGCTTTAATTGTAGCTACAGATTTCATAAGGTATCAAAGTAGAGGGGTGCTACTTGTATGTGTGGGTAATCACCCAATCCTTGGGAACTCTCGTTGGTAAAATATTCTGCACGTGTGTGAGTAGGGATAAAGAATGATTTCATAACTGTGATACTTTTATAAATGATGATTCTATATTTGAACACAAACCTTATGTTAGCCATACACTGGTGTTAATCTATTCCAACTTACTAAGATGTGTCTCACTCGATATGAATTTTATCTTTTTCAGGACCTCTGCGTGATCGAGCTGAGTGAGCTCGGGGCTGGTGTTGTGTTTTTTAGAGAAAGAGAGAAAGAGAGAGGGTATAGATTTTTGATGTATATTTTTGGATTTGGTTTAAGTTTTCTAAGATGTATATATGTCTATGAATACTGAATGTTGGAGAATACCTTATGAGAATAGATATATGTAGAAACTTTGGTATATTATTGAGGAGTTGTTATAATTTTCGCTGCATAATTGATGATATAGAACCAAATACAAGTAAATGGAACACGTGACACCCAGGACCCACCTGGCGGGTTCGGGCATCACAAGGTGGTATCAGAGATATATTTTAAATAACACTCTGGACCCTAGTTTCAAGTTCAGGGCATTACATTAAGTGAATTCATTTTTCTCTTCTTTTACTTCTATAGGGTCTAAGTCTTCTGATTTTTGAGTAGTTTGAACTTATTCACCATTTGTTTTTTTATTAAATGGATTTTTCTAATCAAATGTTACAAGAATTGATTCCACAATTGTAAAAGTTCTTTTATTATAGATTCTAAAAACTTTACCCTTTAATGCATATCCTAAGAATATTTCTTCATCAGCTTTTACATCAAATTTTCCTAAATTATCTTTATCATTTAACACAAAACATTTGCATCTAAATACATGAAAGTAAGATATGTTAGGCCTTCTACCTTTCCATAGTTCATAGGGAGTTTTATTTAAATTTGATCTTATGATACTCTATTTATTACATAGCATGCCGTATTTACTACTTCGGCCCAAAAGTACTTAGGTAGCTTATGATCATTGAGAATTTTTTTTGCCATTTTTCGTGAAGAGTTTTATTCTTTCTTTCAACGACTCCATTTTTTTGAGTTCTAGGTGCTGAAAATTTATGACATATTCCATGTTCATTACAAAATTTGTCAACTTCTTTGTTGTTGAATTCTCTTCCTTGATCCCTCCTAATATTTGAAACACTATATTATTTTTCATTTTGAAGTTTCTTGCAAAAATTTATTGACATATTACATGCTTCATCCTTGGAGGCCAAGAAGAGTTTTTTTTTTTAAAGCTTGTCTTAATTTGCTTCCCAAGTTGGCAAGCATCACAAATTTGTCAGTTATGATTTTTTTGCTTGGTAAACCTTTGACTAACTTCTTTCTAGATAAGTTTGACAATAATTCCACGCTTGCATTCCCTAGTCTTCTATGCCAAAGCCAACTTGCTTCATTCATGGTAGCCAAGCATGTTACTTCTTGTGAGGTTAGACTTTCAAGGTTTATACAATATACATTATTTACTCTATAAGTTGTAAATAGAACTTCATGTTTTCTTGGATTTTGAACTATGCACTTATCTTGCTTAAAGACTATGTCAAACCCCTTATCACTAAGTTGACTTATGCTTAAAAGATTATGCTTTAATCCATCCACTATAAAAACATCATCAATGGTGAGGGAAGGTTCTTTACCTATTTTACCAATCCCAATGATTTTACCTTTAGCATTGTTGCCGAAGGTGACATACCCTCTAGCTTTTTGAACTAGGGTGGTGAACTTTGTTCTATCCCCGGTCATGTGTCTTAAACAACCGTTGTCCAAGTACTATTTTTTCTTTGATGGAGTGGTCCTAAGGGATACCTACAAGGAAGGACTCACAGTGTTACTTTTGGGACCCAAACCTTATTAATTCTTTTTAAATCATATCTATTTTTAGTGTTTATTTTCCATTCATTTTAATTTTGACATATTTCTTTTTGAGTGGACAATTAAACTTTATGTGTCCCTTATTCTTACATAAGAAGCAAGTAGTGTGTTTATGAATATTTGTAGAAGATGTACTAGCATAGTATTTTGCTTCTTTTACAAAATATCTCATGAATAGGTTCTTCTTTTTGTTTTCAATTCCATTGAAAATAATTCCTTCTTTATCAGTAATCATCCTTTGTTGTCTAACCATCTTTTCAAAATTCTCCTTTGCTTTTTTTGCTTTCACCATTTACTTGTAGTTTAACCAACTCTTGAGACATGTTATTTATTTTCTTCATGAGATCATCAATATGAGAGTCCCTTCTTTTTCAGCTGATTTAGAAGATTCTAACTGATTTTTTAGATTTCCACATTGTTCTTTTAAAGGTATAATACTTTTAAATACTTCAACGAACCTATTGTGTAAGGTAAATAATTCAACCTAGATTTCTTTGTACAAAGGCATACTATCACATGAATCATTACATGATTCTTCATTGTACTCTTCTGATGAACTACAGTATGAGTTTACCTCAGCGTTGTGAGCCATGAAGCACATGTTGGCAACTTCTTGTTGGCTTGATTCATTCTCCAATTCATTTGACCTTGTATCATCCCATGTTGCTTTTGTTGCTTTCATTGCCTTCTTTTTCTTTTTCTTGTCTTTCTTCAGCTGTGGACAATCAAGTTCAATGTGTTCGACCTTTTTGCAATTATAACATGTAGGTGGTTCACTCTTAGTTTCCTTTTTGTTTGATACTCCTTTGTCAGTTTTTGATCCTTTAAACATCCGAGGGAGTTTCTTATTTTTTTTTGAAAAATTTTCCAAGTCTTTTAGTAATGAAGGCTAGTTCTTCATCATCTAATTCATTTTCTTCATATTCATCACTAGATCTTTCTTTGGCAGCCTTAAGGGCTATTAATTTCTTATTTTTATTATTATTCTCGGAATTTATTTCATTTATTGCCAACTCATATGTTAAAAGGGACCCAATTAATTCATCAAGAGAAGTATTTTTCAAGTTTCTTCCTTCTGTGATTGTTGTAGCCTTAGGTTCCCATATCAAAGGAAGTCCTTTAAGGATTTTTTGAATCATTTCATATGTTGAGTAATTTTTCCCTAAAGCATTTAAGGAGTTTATTATGTGACTAAATATAGTATACCTGCTAGTAACCTTTCTTCCGGGTTCATCCTAAACACCTCATACTCTCTTGTGAGCATGTCAATTCTACTATCTCTAACATATACCATTCCTTCAAAGGATATCTCTAACTTATCCCAACTTTCTTTGGCTGACTTACATGCCATGACCCTATTAAACTCATTTACATCTAAGGCACAATACAATGCATTCATGGCACTTGAATTAACTTGCAGCAACTTAAAATCATTATTGGTCATGTCTTTTTCTTCCTTGGGTGCTTCTTTGCCATCAACTAGTTTAGTGGGTATGTATTCACCATGTGTGACAAATTTCCATGCCTTCCAATCCATGGTTTATAGATAGATTTTCATTTTTTGTTTCCAAAAAGTATAGTTTACACAACAAAAAATAGGAGGTCTAGTTGAGGATTAACCCTCAGCAAAAAGGTATACACCTAGGTGTGCCATAGAGATCTTTATATAGCTTCTAATTAAGAATTTCTATAACCCCGCTCTGATACCAATTGACAAAACAAGGTATATTCCCAAGAAGGGGGTGAATTGAGATTTTAAAACTTCTTTATATCCTTTTTAATTTACTCTTTCTTAACTCTTTTCAGTTTCAGCAAACGCATATACAAAGTTGATTTACAAACACAAATTCAATGGAAAATTTACTTGGTTATAAACCTTTATGAATAAGGATTCCAAATTGAATACTTCTTTCATAAATTTAATTTAATCCAACCAAGACAACCAAGACACAATTCATAATATAAAAATGAATTCAGCACTACTTCCAAGATTCAGCAATTGAGTAACTCAAAGTAGAGTTTAAGTATATAGCTGATAAAAGCCCTATATTAGTGAACTTGATTTCTCAAAATTAAGCACAATGTAAATTTCCAACACTCTTCCAAAAACTCAGAATTTAAATAAACTTTCAATTAATGAGTCTTAGGTGTTAACCAATCAATGTACTCTTTTACGATTTTTGCAATAAGTATTGATTAACGAACGTACTCACTTTCGGTTTTTGCAATCCCAAAGTCAAATTAATTTTTAGTTTATTTAAAACTCAATCCATGTAGTTTATATGAGGAGAAGCTTAAAATCCAACCACGCAGTGTATATGAACAAAAAATTAAATGAGAGTAGGGAAGAGAGTGAGAACGAGTTTTTACGAGATTAAACTATACCTACTTATGTCCCCACCTTAAGCAACACACCTAAGGATTCCACTATATCACTCCTTTACAGTTAGGATAAACTTTACATACTCCTTTGCGGGTAGGAGCAACCTTACAATCTCTCCTTCAATAGGTTAGAGTTCGCTTCTCCAAATGATAGCCTATGCTTGGTCCAAAAACGATTCAAAGACCTGAACCGTCTACAAAAACAAAAGCAAATTTGGTGTACAAAGACACTCTCAACAAGAGCTGATTAGTACAATAGTAAAGCACTACAATATATTTCAACTCAAAATATCAATAGCAAAAATTTGAAGCCTTAGAGTATGTTGACCTTTTAAGTCTGATCCCTATTTTGATGCTGACAAAGCACAAGTATTTCATGTGTGCATTTAGTGTTTTTGAATAGGTTCATGATTCAGCGCACGCATGAGGTAAAGGACATGGAAGCCTAGAGGAACATAAAGATTATATTTTCCGGCATGTTGACTCTACGAGTCCAATCTGGTTTTGATAATGACAAATCACTTGGTATTTGATCTGTGCATTGAGTTTGTGAACATGAACTATATTAAGCATGCATAGAAGGATAACGAGTCATGGAAGCCATAAAGTAAAGCTTACATATCTTGGCAAGATCCATGGAACTCAAAGAGTACGAGAATCAAGATGCAAGCAGCAAAGTTCAATAACGTCATGGTAATGGATACTTAGAACTTATGTATTTACATTTTCATATGATTTAATTTGAGGCTCAACATATACCCTAGAATGACTTTAAGACTCATGCATTTCATGAACATCATTAGGGGACATTCATGGACTTAGAAATATTCTTAAAACCCTAAAAAGTAATTTTATAAAAGACCCAAGAATGAGAGCAAAGCAGAATTTTAAATTAGAAAATAAAAATTTAGGAAATGGCCACTTTGGTAGCTTGAAATCAACCTCAGTCGCCTGAAGAATTTCTTCAAGAGCCTGAAGATTAAGTTCGGTAGCCTAAATAATTAATGGGAAACACAGAAACTAGTCAAGGCACTTCGGTCGCCTAAACTTGGGACTTCATGCGCTTGAACTCACGACTTTAGGAGCCTAAACCACACTTTAGTCGCCTGACCCTATATTCCAAGTTAATTTTCAAAATTTTAAGGAACTTCGGTCAGTTGGGCTTCAACCTCAATCGTTTGAACTTGCTGGAAAACTTAAAAATCTGATTTTTATTAAAAGGACTCGCAAGATATTTCCTAGATTTGACGGTTAAGATCAATTCTAAGGGTAAGACACTATATATATTGAATATATAAACCCTAGTAAGTTAGCCAAGATCAAAGAGAAGAGAAGAGAACTTTGTTTGAAAGAGAATTGAGAAATTTGAGCATAAAGTTATACGATTGCATGCACTCTAACTTATATTCATCAAGCTTAGGCAAATCTACTTCGAAAATCAAAGGGGATTCAATTACACATCTTGTTGTCATCTTGGTTTTGAGGTTTGGTTAATTCATTGAGGTTTTCAAGAGATTCTCATATCATCACTTGTTATTGAATATCATTAGAAAGATTGATATTGAGTTTTCGTATTCATATAAAGATTGTTTTTTACAAGATCATTACTTGAGAAAGTTTTTAGCTATTGGATTGAATAGTTTTTTGATTCCAGAGTATATATATATTTCATAGAGCTTATCATTGCAAAATCTACTTTTGAATATTTGTTAAGAAGTTGACCTTGAGTGTGTATATTACAAAGATCAGGTTGTGATTAAATATTTTGAAAGAATCCTTTTTGATATAGATTGATAAAATATTCAAGATAAAGCTTTTGAATAAGTTCACATAAGATATATTTGTGTATTTTCGCAAAGTGAACTAGAACCCTAATATTCTCCAAAGCATTTAAATTTATTATTACTTGGGAGGTTTTGATGAAAAGAGAAATTGTGTGTTGAAACATACCATTCATAAACAATTGTATCGTTTTATACATTCTGAGCTTCAAATTTCATCATATGATTATATACTAGGAATTTAAATTGTACTCACGAGCTTTGTTGGAAGCAACTTTGAGTGTTTTACATATTTCATTGTATTCATGGTTTAGATTGTGAACCGGGTTTGAGGAGAGAGTTGTATCTCTTGTAAGCAGCAGATTAGGAGGAAGCTGTGTCTCTTGTAAGCAATGGAGTAGGAGGGAGTTGTACCTTTTATAAGCAGTGGATTGTAAGGGAAGCTCTGTCCCAATTTAAGGAGCAGGGATTATAGTGAAATCCTTGAGTGGGTTGCTCAAGGCGAGGATGTAGGGTAAGTTGGCTAAACCTCATAAAAATTGAGTTTGTCTTCTCTCTTCCCTTAACTCTTTACTTTCCGCACTACATTTTATTTATTCATATTGCATGTGTAGGTTGATTAACGTTACACACAATTAATTGGGTAAAAAGAACTCATTGATAAAATAATTTTAATTCTGTCATAAATCCCTGAAATTGATTTGTTAAATATACAAATAGGGATCAAGTGGTAAATAGGTTCAAAGAATTTTAAAATACCCAATTCACCCCCCCCCTTCTTGGGATTACACCTAAACCAACACGGCATATTCTATGAAGACTGAAGAGCAAAAGACAAAGATGTTCATTTTATTTTGTATATGCATTTAATTTGTATATCTTGGTCTGTAATAATGCATGCATCTGCATGATATGTCTTGTATGCTCAAAATGACTGTAGACTAACCATAGGGAACCGAATGTCATTAGGGCACCCTTTGATCGACTGATGTCGAATTTTTTTCGGTGTCCTCAAAGACCTTAGAAGACCTTTAGGTCCATGCACAAGCACATTAGATGTCCCCAAAATTACTTAACATATTAGGGGAATTAATTGAAGTGAAAATGGACTTAATGGAAAATTTGTGAGAGGTTGGGTGACCGAACCCGTTGTGTTCAAAACACTTCAGGCACCCGAATGGCTGAGAAGTCAACGATTTGACTTGGTTTTGGGCAACCGAACCAAATATGAATGTAACGTCTACGGGCAACTGAATCCCTGACCTGACACCTTTTACTAACCTAGGCGATCGAACCTTACATTCATTTTACTGACGGGCAACCAAAACGCTAAAAGAATGATTTTCGCCTTGGGTCAGCCACTTGAATAATTTTTCAAGCACCCGAACTTCAAAATTGACTTTTTCTATTGTGTTTGTTCGGGCAACCGAACCTATGGCTCGATCAACCAAAACTCTCGGGTTGTAATTTTTTAACTGGGGTAATTAAGCTTAATACTTAATTAAAATATTTCCAAAATTCCCATTAGGTCCCTAACGGTCATATTTTTTGTAAAATCTATAAATACCTTTCATTTGCTTTGATTAGTAACTTTGATTAGCTAATTTTTCTATCAAATATTTTTCCCAATCAAAGTTCCCCCGCATACTATTTTGCTTGAAAAATCATTTTGGAGTCAATTTTTTACTCTCCTACTTTCTTTATTTCTATTTGGAAAATCTTTTGTAAGAGAGTATTTATTTTGTTTGGGAATCTATTTTCATTGAATTTATTGCAAAAACAATTTTTGAGCATACTCTTAATTTCTCCAAATACTTTTTATAGCTAATATTTGTTGGAGAAATACTTATTTTATTTTTTATCTTTGAAGCATGTGCATATTTCTCTCAACATCAAGATCACTCATCTTTGTTTTCAAAAAAATGTTATTAAGACCAAAAACCCTAGGTTCTCCCATATTATTATTGAAATATATTTTTTTGGAGAAAATCTCTTATTAGGGTTTAAATATGTTTAAGCACTCTTACTCTACTGAGCATACATTTTGTTATAATTGATGTATTCCTAAGAGGGGGAGGGGGTGAATTGGAATTTTAAACTTTTATCTTCTAGGTTAAATGAAATAGCCGTATAATACAAACTATGGCCTTTCTATGCAGTTCCAAATGTGCCAATAAATATAATATGCAAAAATTTAAATCATACGCGTCATTCACACCATAACATACATGTGCGGTAAATATAAAGTGCGAAAATATAAAAAAGGCACACGATATGTTATCGGTGTTTGGCCAACTATGCCTACGTCCCTACCTCTAGCTCGCAAGTCCAAGGATTCCACTAAAGGCTCACTCAAGGGTGGAATGGCACCAATACAAACCAGGTCAATTAGCACAGGGCTGACCTCAACCTTTACAACCAGGTCAATTAGTGGGGCTGACCTCAACCTACATGCCTTAACAAGATGGCGCACCTAGCTTTCCTAACCAGGTCTAAGCCAATCCGAGACTATTTCAAAGGGCTAGTCTCCTTCTTCAAGCCATTGCCTGGAATACAACAGTTTTGCTTAATCAATGAAATGGTACAGTGATTGTACTTTCAAGTAAAGAAAATATGTATCCAATTACGCGCAATCATATACCCCACCAACAAGATATAATATGTAAGCTCAGTATGGTCTAATATTTCAACTCTCAAAATATTTGCTATCAGTGTAATGAGTGCGTGAGAGTGCAAACCTATATTATCTTTGTATCACAAGATGTTTAATCTAAATGCTCAAACAAAGATATCAATCAATCCTCACATATACTTCAACTAACAGATCTTCTCAATCGTATGATGCTCAAGTAATATATATGTTTTGTTTGCAAAAAGAGTTTAATCTTTGTATTCAACGAATGATATAAATCAATTAATATTGCAACAAAGATTTTTATCACACAAATAAATATCTCTTCAAAGATTTATCAAGATGAAACACACTAGATATTTGAAAGTGATTTGACAAGAATTTTTGCAACAAAAATCAAATATAAACTTCTCAAGATATTGCAATGACGATGCAATACTCCGAAGCTCCAACGAAGTCTTCTTAAGAAAGACTTAATGATAAAGCCCCCTAAGAACACTTGAGGATGTGCTCTCAAATATAATAATTTCACACAAACACAATCTTGAGAGAGCAATCCTTAAGGAACAACAACACTTAAATCACACTTACAAAAGTATTTGAGAAGTAAGATCTGGTAAGAATAAGTATTGGAGGCTCAAAGATTAGTATGATGGATTTTGGGATTTTCAAAGAATTTCTCCTAATCAAGATTGCTAATCCACTCTTAATCTTTGTAAATGATGGGCTATTTATAGAAGTTGGAAGAATTATAGCCATTAGGACATGTAGGGTATTATTAATATTGTTTTAAATCATTTTAACCCTAATTAACCCCGTTTAAAATAGTTAATCGCGGTAAAATATCAAACCAACCCGAGAGCATTGGTCGACCAGAACACTCTCGGTCGACCGAAGTTCATATGGCTTAGTCGATCGGGCCAATTTTGAACTTCAGGGTCGGTCAACCATAAAAGGTGAGTTTTCAAAATAGCGCGATTCAGTCGACTGCGATATTTTGAACTGAAAAGTTCGGTCGACGAGGTAGTTGGGGTATCTCCCAAGGAACCTTGGTCGACCAGAGCGTTGGAGTAAATTTTGGGCTCAATCGACCTGGTAGTCAATATGTTAACTCCAAGGGAGTTCGGTCAACCGGGTATAAATGAACTGGCAAGTTCGGTTAGTCGGGCCATGGTTAAACTTTTGGCCAGGTCTCAGTTCGATCGACCGGGAGGAATTGTACTAGATGGTATGGTCGACCGATCATGCATTTTAAGTGCATTTCGATTCCAACTCCCTTATACATTTACCTTATTCAAATGACCATTCATATATATGCATGTGTGAGTATACTAGGGTCATTTCTAGGTCCTTTTGAAAACATTGAAAAAATCCAAAGTCGGTCGACCGAAGGGTGTTCCCTAAGGTTTGTCTAAGGTTATTTTCATTTTGAGCTTACGTATTAAACTATGCAGTTGATGCATGCAATTATTATAATCAAAGCCCTATTTACTATTACAGACCTTTCTTACTTAAATATTATAGACCCGAATATAAATTACAACACATAAATTATATCTAGGGTCTTCAGGGTCTTCGTTTTGCTTCGGGTCTCCGAGTCCATCATAGGATATTGCCAAGATAAACATGCACATCAACTCGGCAAACATTAAATACCTGAGTATTTGTCATAATCAAAACAGGGTATGACCCATAGGGTCAACACATTTCATATCATACTAGAGTGTTTGCATTTGAGCTTAAATGTGTACATTTCTACTTGTATGTTTTAAAAGCATTTTCATGTACAAAAATAGTTCTATTGTAATGGTTGGGTTCATCCCATTAATTGAACTAGAGAGTCTCAACCCCGTAAGTAAGACCAGTTCGGTTCAGCCCAAAAATTGAACTGGGGAGTCTCAGCCCCGTAAGTGAGACCAGTTCGGCTCAGCTCGAAAATTGAAGTGGGGTTTTCCTCGCCCCTTAAGGAGAGGATGTAAAAGGATTCTGCTCCACCCATTTAAGTGAGTAGGTTTAGTGGAATCCTTGGGGGGTATGCCCAAGGCGGGTGTTGGCCTTACAAGGCTTAAAATCTTGTTATTTTGTTTTGATGTTAACAAACAAGTGAAATTTAATGTATTTGTGTGAGTAATGATATTTCAGGGCTCATATATGAGAAAGTAAGGTCAAAGTGTTCACAAGGATCAAATGAAGTTTAAAAGAGTCAAAGCATGGATTTAAAGGTCAAAGCATGAATTTAAAGATGATATATGAAACCTTGAAGAATATGAGGACATGAATGAATTGTTGAAATCCAAGGCATATTAAAGTCTAAAGTGCCAAATAAAGGCAAAGTGAGAAAGCTCAAAGAATATGGAAGCTTGAAGAAAAGGTGGACTCAATCCAAGGACAAAACATGAAGACTCAAGAACTTAGAATGTTAGTATCTTAGAAGTCTCATGTAAATGCTTTAATGTTTAAAATATCTTTTGAAATATTTTGAAACTCTTAGGTTAACTTCTTAGACCAAGATACCTTTTAAAATACCTGGAAAATATTTTCATAAGGTCAAAAATTATTTTAAAAAGGTTAGAATCATTTTTGGAATGAAAAGCACCAAAAAGAGTTTTCCCAAATGCTATCAGTTTTTATACATCTGCATTTTTCTCTATCAAAAACTCATTATTTTAAAAAGTGGTCAACATGAACACTGTAGGATTTTCTATTAAATTTATTTTTACCCCAAGAACACCTAATTTGGAGTTATATATAAAAAGTTATGGCTAAAACACTGAAGTGGAGTCACTGTTGTCAGACATTTGAACACTGTTCACGCGAGGGACTTCAGCTGTCTGAACAGCACACAGAACCACTTCAAACGTCTGAACTTGACACCTCAGATGTCTGAAGATTTTCTAGAAAAAATTAAAAGAGGCAGTAGCTGTTCAGACGTCTGAACCCTCTTTTCAGACATCTAACCCTGTGTCCAGTACATTTTTAAAGCAGTTTCAGGAACTCTAGATGACTGAACTCGAACCTTCAGACATCTGAACACTATTCAACGGGAAAATTTTTAAAATCTAATATTTTAAAAAATAGTCATTTCAGCTCCAAACTTTCTAAAATTTTGGGAAACACTTAAAGGAAACTTTTGCAACATGGAAACAAGTTTGAAAGCCTATAAATACATGGTTTTGCAAATCAAAATATATCCAAGAATTAAAAAATTTGTTTTGAGAAGCTGAAAGCACTCTTATTCTTACAAGTTCTCTTGCTCACTCATTGCAAAACTCTTTTGTTGAGATTTTCTGAAGTGCTAATCCTTCCTCCTCTGAATTTCTACTGTTAATCTTCACCTAAGAAGGATATTGGTGAACTCTACACTTGAGCTTCATTCTATTTCTTATTGATATTTTACATTGAAGTATATAGTGCTGAAATTGTACTAACTTACTCTTTGAGAGAGTATACTTGTACGCAGATTTTATCTTGTTTTTTTTTAAGTTCATTAATGTTCCAAGGTGTTTGGAACGTTGGCTAAGAAAAGAGATATTGCTTAGAAAGGCAGGCTCTAGCTTATGTAAGGAGTGACCGAACGAGGGAATATCATTTGGAGAAGGCGGGCTCTAGCCTTAACCAAGAAGTGTTGTAAAGGTTTGTTCCACCCGTCAATGGAACAAGTTTAGTAAATCCTTTGGTGGTTTTGCTAAAGGCAAGGACGTAGGCTGTGTTGAAGCCGAACCTCGAAAAAATCCTCGTCTCACTCTCACTCTCTCTTTCCCTATTCTTTATTTTCAGTGCACATTTAAATTGCGTGGATGGTTTAAATTTGAAAATCATATAAACTATGTATATTTGAAAATCAAACAAACTTAAGGTTTAATTTTGATTTGGGTTACGGAAACCGAAAGGGAGTACGTTGAGTACGTTGGTTACACCATATCTTGCGGAAACCATACGGGAGTACGTTACTTGATTAACATCCCAAAGATAAATTTACCAAGAGTTTATTTGAGTTCTAAATATTTGGAAAGAGTGATTTGATTCATCTATACAAGGCTTTACATCAGCAAGCATAAATTTTCATTCACTACAGGGCTGAACACAATACAAAAGTTGAAAGTTACATATACCATTAATATATTGTGATTGTATGGTATAAAGCTTGAGATTGAGTGAACTATGTTTATATTTCAAAAAGACCTAAATTTTGAATGATTTCATCAATCTAATAGTGCTGAAGTGAATTTATATTTAGCAATCAAATTGGTTGTTGGTTTGAGCATTGTGGTTGATAGACTTGACTAGTTTAATTATTTGTGTGGTTAAAGATTGAATGTTGTATTAGTTGTCCTGTTAATTGTTTAAGAGAAATCAAGTTATTGTTTGATTAAAAATAGATAAACAAGTCAAAGAATCGGTTAAATATTAAAAGAAGTTAATGAATTTAAAAAAGAACTAAAAAGAAAGTTTTAAAAGCCTATTCACCCCCCCCCCCTTAGGAAGCTATTCCTAATTTCAGCAGGGACGTAGGCTAGTTTGGCTGAACCTCTATAACAAATTTTGTGTCTTTGTCTCTATCTTATTTAAATTCCTACACTTAAATTTTAACATGTGTATGAATGTTTGTTTAATGTCATAATTATTTGCATACACGCATTTGATTTAAATAAGATATACTGTGCATGTGTATGTTTACTTTCACTGTTAAAATTATTTTACATACACGCGTGAACATTGAATGGGATATGATATGTGGTGAATCAGTGAAACATTTAAATCAGCCAAAAATATTTTTAAAACCCAATTCACCCCCCCCCCTCTCTTGGGATCACACCAATTCCAACGATTGGTATCAGAGCCTCATTGCAAAAGGCTTAACCGTTTATGCTAAAGATCGCAACGGCTCAACTTTTTGGTGTTTCTCAATTTTGAGGGTCAACACTTTGCAAATCCTCTGTTGTTTTCACTGTGTAGATTTTGCTATGTGTTTATTGAAAATATTGTTAAAATCGATTAATTGGAGGTTTTGGAATGAGCTTTGTACATGATATCATATCCCATAGAATTTTTTTTTTTTTTTATAAATTGCACGTTTTTCCCAAAATCTGAAAATGATTTGAAAATGCATGACTTTAACTTAATGCATATCATTTGAGTGTCATGTATACTTTTACTTTGCCTTAGCTACTAATGTTATTAAAAAGTTCATGTCTTGTTGTAGGGTTAAGGTTTTTGGGAATATCTAAAAAATGTAAAAAAATTGAGAGAGAGGTGAAAACCACTATGAGCTTAATCAATTAAGAAGGATTAAACTTGAAAGGTATATCTTCTTCCTTCTACATTATTTGATGCTTGATTCACATGTTGCATGTTTTATATTTATTCTTACTATGTGAAATTTGTGATGATTGCGTACCATCTTATGAGGTGTTCTTTAAAAGGATCCTTTTTATACTCATAAAATTTCACGATAAAATATTTAAGAGGTTATAATGTTCTAAAAACTTAAATAGTGTTTTGTGCTTAAACTCTAAATTTTAATATACACTATCATCATACTATGAACCTTAGGAAGATCAAGCCAATATAAGAACTTTAGTAAAAAATAAATAAAAAATTCCAATCCATTTGCCTAAGGTATATACATCATTATGATTGGATATTACTTGATAATATTGGCTATAACATGTTTATATAAAACTATCAATTCTTAATTCAAATCTTATAAGCATGTTTAAATAAAATCTCATTCAAATGGACAAGTTGATTTTAAAATGTCATTATATTCTTAATGCTATACATACATACACACATACATACATACATATATATATATATATATATATATATGTTGTAATTTAAAAATCTTGGATATAGCATGTTTTGTCCATCGCACAGATTGAGGTTTAGGGAATCTATCACTGTATTATATATCTTGCAACCCTAAACTTATTATGGAGCTTAAACGCTTAATCATATTCAAACACATTCATAAGTTCATCCTCCCATTTGAAAATATTAGTTATGCTAGATACTTAATTGAATATAAAACTCTTTAGTTGCATAACCGAGGGGGAGCAGAAAATTTAAAATTCATCTAATAAACATCTTAAATTAATGCTTATACTTTTTGGATGATTTTTTGTTGAATTGAACGCAAATATCCATTTGTGCTAAATAATTATATTCTTTGATGAAAGGATAATTTTCTTTGAACTGAATGACACTGTCGATTGCTTGTAAAAGTGAATATATTATTTAATGGATGGTTTATATTTTATGAACTGTTGTTTGAACTACCTAATTACATGCTTAGTCTAGAATGCCTCTTGCATGGAGAATGCGGTTTATGAGAATTGCATGATGGTAGTGGATATAAATTCTCACATGCCTTTAACTGAATGGTATCTGCATGATGCAGATTATTTTATATTGCTTGCTTGAATCTATCAGGTTTCAGGTACATGGAAAAATGGAAAAATTTCCAATTTATAGATGAAATGCTGCCAAAATTTCGTTAGAATTTTTCCCAAAAATAAAACCATGTATCAAGATAATTAGTTATTGCATGCCCAAATGTTTTTGAAAGGATGAGTGAATGATAAATGAATATTTATTTTTATTTGTAGTTAAAAACGCATGCACAATAACATATAGGGAAGACTATACTGAACATATGATAAAATGCCTTAACAGATAACTAGTATAGTTGCATTAAAAGGAGTGCTTATATTGCCTGGTATAGAGATTAATTGTTGAATAGTATAAGCAACACAGTTCCTTTCCTAGGATGCACAGTTATTGCATAGGTTAGTATATGTAAAATCCAAACCACTAGATATTTTGAAGACATGTACACATTTTATGCGTCTTAGGATGAACTAGTTCATAGACACCGTTTGGTTTAAAATCTTTTGGTTATGAACTTCATGTTGGACCTAAATGGTTAATAATCACGTCATAAATTTCAAGTCCATGTAATTAGGGAAATTGCATGACTTAGGGGGAGTGTTTATGGTACACACACTCATTGTGAATTTTAAGTTGTGTCACTTTTTTTTTTTAACTCTTATTGCTTTACCTTTGAGTATGGTCTTGATTGGCTATCATGTATTATATTGTAATGCAATATGTCATGCGTATATGCTGAATGATTAATATTTGCTCCAATGTAAAATCCTTTGGAAAATATGAGGAATGCTTTTAAATGACCATCATCCCTGAACTAAATTGCAAGTATGTGTGCATGCAAATATACAAGGGGAGTTTAAGCCCCACTTCTAAGAAAAATGAATAAGAGCTTAATGCCTATAATATCTTGCATGTTGAATAATATTTAGAAGGATGAACATGTGATGAATTTGCTTGAATGAAATTCATCCTTGAGTGTAAATATACTTGTGTGCGTGAGACTATACCGAGGAGTTTAAGCCCCATCCTTGAAAAAGGATTAGAATCACCTGACTCATGGACTCACATTATTTCTATTGTTTCCACTTTTTGAGTCTGAAGCCTTTCTTAAAAACCTTGAACAATCATATCTTGTCTCTACTGAACATCTTTAATATGGATTGTTCTGGGTATACATGAACACCATGCATGACTTAGTACTGGATATTTAGCGCATGTGTGCTTAGGGACACTTTACTGGTGAAATTTATTCATCTAACACATATCCAGTAGAATCTGAAATTAATACTTATACTGTTTGGACTTTTAATGAATCTTCAAAAATTATATCATTATAAGTAGTTAAAAGAATCTAAGCATGTATTCAAATTGATAGGGGGAGCACCTAGAAATTATTTTTCTAGCTTGTTGTGCTCACAACATTTCTAACTTAGATTTGGTTTTGAATTCATTGTGGCTTGTGCTTAATTATAATGTCTTCATTGAATATAATAAATGAAAATATTTTGATTGCCACATTGCATTAGGTTTTGCCATATGATCCCTATGTATCTTTTGGGATCTATGTGGTTAGCTTTTTTTTTTTTTTTGCTCATATTATGGATTGCACTTAAATGCCAAATCAAAAAAGCATTGCTTGCTTGAACTTTATATTAAAATTTCTTTTTCAGCAAGCAAAAAGCCCCCTGCGGTTATTAAAAATCATAAAGGGATACATATATTTTTATACATATACATACATACATACATACACACACACACACACACATATATATATATATATACATTTTCAAAAGCAAGAATTGAACTTATATAGAATACATCTTGTTTCTTGCATGTGTGCTTAAATGCTTTCATGACTTTCTATATTAAAATCTTGTGTCATGAAATTTTATGTTTTAAAAAAGGGGTATTACATAACTGGTTCATTGACTTACATAAAATGCAAGTAAACTAGTTAGACCATATTTATGCTCAAACCTACTTTTTATATGCCGCATTTTCTTAAATTTTAATCTTTGCGGGGACTTACATAGTGCTTAAACTAAAATGGTTTGTGTTTCTGGTCTAGCCATGTTTTACATGTCATTTTAATCTTTTAAATGACCATTTAAACTGTTTTGTATGCTTAATGATTATATCTTTAAAATAGTTTAAATTTTTATGCCCATAATTATACTAAAAAGAGGGAGAGCTTTCTTTAAAAATTATTTTAAAAAAGGGAAGTTCTCTTTGCTATGTCTGTTTTGAATGTCAAAATTTTTTTCACTTATCTTAACCCTTTTTGCTGATGCCAAAAGGGGGAGAATGTTTTTGAGCAAAATAATAATGAATGAAAGGGAAATTGTTATGGGCAAATCATAAAGAAAATTGTCTAAGCATATGCTTTAATGCTAAAATTAAATGCATGATCATTTGTATTGTCTTCTGTTTTAATATACTTGAACTTTACTGTGTATATTTTTAATTATGCATATTCTTAGGAAGAGCCTCTTTAAACTGTACCCATTTTACTCTAGTGCGTTTGTCATCATAAAAAAAAAGGGAGATTGTTGACCTTTTAAGTCCTATCTCTGTTTTGATACTGACAAAGTACAAATATCTCATGTGTACATTTAGTGTTTTGAACAAGTTCATGATTCAGCATATACGTGAGGTAAAGGGCATGGAAGTCTGGAGGAACATAAAGATCATATTTTTCAATGTATTTCATGAAGACTAAGGAGCAAAAGACAAGGATGTTCATTTTATTTTGTATTTGCATTTAATTTTTATAAGTTGGTCTGTAATAATGCATGCTGTAGACACCCTATTTTTACCCTAGCCAAATAGAACAAGGGGTCCTTTCTCATTGTATTATTATTATTATTATTACCTTATTTTTATTATTATTTTATTATCACTATTATTTCATTATTATTATTATTATTATTATTATTATTATTATTATTATTATTATTATTATTATTATTACCATGATTTTTATTGTTGTTATTTATACTATTATTACTATTATTTTATTATTATTATTATTATTATTATTATTATTATTATTTATTTTCATATATTGTTATAAGTAATTTATTATTATCACTATTATTTATTTATTTATTATTATTATTATTATTATTATTATTGTTATCATTATTATTTTTACCAAAATTATTATTATTATTATTATTATTTTATTATCATTATTATTAATATTATTTTTTATTATTATTATTATTAGTATTTTTATCTTTATTATTATTATTATTATTATTATTATTATTATTATTATTATTATTTTGCTATTATTACTATTATTGTTATTACTATTATCATTATTATTATTATTATTATTGTCATTAATATTTATTTTTGTTATTATTATTATTATTATTTTTATTAGTATTATTATTATTTTGTTATCATTATTATTATTTTTTTTTTTTCATTAGGGTTTTGGGGGATGGAAGCCTATCTATAGGCTGCATTCTCAACGGCCAAAGGGGGGCAGAGCGCAGGCCAAAGAGAAAAAGAAAAAAAAAAAAAAAAAAACTTTTCTGTTCTTCTTTTTCTTCTCCTTCTTCTTCTTCCAGATAGTCTCCCGTTGCCTCCTGCTCACGTTCACCCAACCATCATCCTCGGCTCCCACCTTTCCACTCTCTCTCTTCCCCACACACCACTCTCTCTGCTCAAACAAAACCACCAAATCAGCCCCACAACTATCCCAAGCCATTCCTCCTGCAGAGACAATCTCCATCCACCCCACTACTATCAAGCCGACCCACTACTTCGACGCTGCTGGAGTCACCAGTTGCCTCAATGTTCACTGCTCTGGTCATCTTCAACCACACGAGCCCGAGCCACTCCTCCACGGCAGAACAGAGCACACCACAGCAGCCTCTGCAGATCATGAGCAGAGCATCTATCCTGAAGACACCAGTTGAATCTAGCCATCGTCTCCGGCGTCCCTCCGTCACGCCCACAACCTCACACGCACCCACAGTGAGTCCCCTGCTTCCCTCTGCTGCATATGCGCGTGCGCGCACACACACACACACACACACACATATATATATATATATATATTGGTTCAGCTGGTGTTTTTGGTACATAAATTTTAAGTTTTTACTCTATTTTACTTCTGCATCTGTGTATATATCACACAGAATCTACACACACACACACCCACATGCGGCTGTCACTCCAAAGGTGAGATTTTTAGGCATTATACACACACATAGACACACGGCTGCCGCTCCAAGGTAAGATTTTTAAGCATTATATTTGTGATTGTTATATCCGCAGGTATATATTTAATTGTTATTCATGTTATTGTTATTATATTATTGTTGTAGGTAGGTGGTTTCGTATTTTTTTGGCATGTATTTTTAATTGATGTTGTATTATTTAATGATTTGTATTGTTTTAGTATTATTTTACATTTTGTTTTATATGTTAGGATTTATGTTTTTAAAGGTTAGGTTTATCATGTTAATACAGTTTAATTTTTCTTGCAATTTATTTGTGTTATTCAAATTCCTTCACGATTTTGGTTATGATTGCTTATTATTTAAATCATTTCATATTTTATGTTTAGGTTTGTTTAGGATTTTAGTAGTTATCATGTTAATATTTAGGTGATTTTATTATATAGTCATTATATGGTTTTCATCATTGTCTTATTAAAATAGTATGTTTTAGATTATCATTATGGTTATCTCAAGGTTATATTCAAGTATATATATTTATGTAATATTATTGTTTATTATGTACTCATGTGATATTATTGTTTATTATTGTTATAGTTATCATGTTAATATTTAGGCGATCTTATTATATAGTTATTATATGGCTTCCATCATTGTCATAGTAATATTGTATATTTTGGATTATCATTATGGTCGTATTGATATTGTATATTTTGGGCTTTCACTATTGTCATGTTGATGATGTATATATATTTTAGGGCTTTGATTAGGTTACATTGTTTTAGGTAATTTTAGGGTTTCCTTTATTACATGTGATTATTATGGTATTATAGTTATTTATTGTGATGTATACATATATATATATATATATATATATATTTTATCTTAAAATATTTAGTACTAATTATTTTTTTGGTATCTTAATATATTTAGTATTAATTATTTTTAATATCTTAATACATTTAATATTAATTATTTTTGGTATCTTGATGTATTTAGTATTAGTTATTTTCAGCATCTTAATATAGTTAGTATTAATTATTTTTAGTTTCTTAATATATTTGTGTTAATTATTCTTGGTATCTTAATATATTTAGTATTAATTACTTTTAGTATCTCGATATATTTAGTATTAATTATTTTTTAGAGTATCTTTAGTGTCCTAATATATATAGTATCATGGTATTTCATTACTTACTTTAATATTTATAATATTTTAGCAGATATGTATTTCTATTATTATTACATGTATTATGGTAGTTTAATTTCTTAACTTGTTATCCTATTAATATATATTAAAACCTCTCATACTAGTATTTTCCCATAAAGATTTTCTATACAATTTAAAAATTTGGGAGTGTATTTTCTTAAATATTTTTGATTTTAATCCCTATGATTTTAATGCTAGGGTATGAGCTTTCGGACTTCACGTACCTTAACCTCTGAGGGAATAAATATGTATATATTACATTTATTTATTTATTTTTCATGTGTATTTATAAATTCATAAAATGAGTAATTTAAAGACTTTTTAAATTAACTTAGGGATAATTCTAAATTAATTAGGTATTGTTCGTAAGAACGGACGCGTAGGGGGTGCTTGTACCTTCCCCTCGTGTAACCAAACTCCCGACCCCAGCTCTGACAACATAAGCCCATTCTACCCCTAATGGGGTAGTAATCATGTGTTCTAACCGCACTAAAGGTTAGTGGTGACTCCAACATTCCATATTTTTCCTTGAAAATTAAAACAGCATTTTTAATTTCGCAGCCTGGGGCACACGCGCTCTGGGACGTCGCGACACATGCATCTACATGATATGTCTTGTATGCTCAAAATGACCGTAGAATGACCATAGGGAACTGAATGTCATTAAGGCACCCTTCAGTCGACTGTCACCAAATTTTTTCAATGTCCTCAAAAACCTTAGAAGGCCTTTAGGTCCATGCACAAGCCCATTAGATCTCCCCAAAATTACTTAACATATCAGGGGAATTAATTAAGGTGAAAATGGAGTTAATGGGAAATTTGTGAGAGGTCAGGTGACCAAACTCGTTGTGTTCAAAACACTTCAAATGCCCGAACAGCTGAGAAGTCAACGGGTTAATTTGGTTTTGAGCGATCAAACCAAATATACCATCTACGGGTGACCGAATCCTTGACCTGGCACCTTTCACCAAGCGAGGCGATCGAACCTCATGTTCATTTTACCCTCGGGTGACCGAAATGCGAGCAGAATGATTTTCGCCTTAAGTTAGCCACCCAAACAATTTTTCAAGCACCCGAACTTCAAAATTGACTTTTTCTATTGTGTCTATTCGGGCGACCAAACCTATGGCTCAGTCAACTAAAACTCTCGGGTTGAAATTTTTTAACTAGGGTAATTAAAGTTAAAACTCAATTAAAACATTTTTAAAATTCCCAATAGGTCCCCAAGGGTCATAATTTTTGTAAAATCTATAAATACCCCCTTATTTGCTTTGATTAGTAACTTTAATTAGCTAATTTTTCTCTCAAAGTTTTTTCCTAATCAAAGTTCCACCACATACGATTTTGCTTGAAAAATCATTTTGGGATCAAATTTTTTACTCTCCTACTCTCTTTATTGCTATTTGGAAAATATTTTGTAAGAGTATTTATTTTTTTTAGGCATCTATTTTGATTGATAACTCTTAATTTCTCCAAATACTTTTTATTGCTAATCTTTGTTAGAGAAATACTTATTTTATTTTTGATCTTTGAAGCATATGCATATTTCTCTCAACATCAAGATCACTCATCTTCGTTTTTGCAAAAATATTATTAAGACCAAAACATGGAAAATTCATAAGTGATCAAGGAACCTATCAGTTTAGCTAAGCTCATGGCCTTAAGGTCTCTACCCTCAGCAATGGTCGTAGCCTTGGCTTCCTAAACAAGAAGTAAGCCTCTAAAGATCTTCCTGATCATTTCATATGTGAGATAGGTCTTTCCTAATGCATGCAGTGAGTTTATAATGTGTGTGAATCTAGTGTACATGCTCTAAATAGACTCACCTACATTTATCCTAAAGGCATCATACTCACTGGTCAACATATCTATCCTACTGTCTTTCACATCTCTAGTACCCTCATATGTAACCTCTAAGTTATCCCATATTTCTTTTGCAGTAGAACATGTCATAATTCTGTTAAATTCATTTACATCGAGACTACAGTATAAAATATTCATGGCAGTGGCATTAACACTAACATCTTTCACGTCATCATCATCATATTCATACTCAGTCTTAGGAATCCTAGCTACACCCTTAGTTTTCATAGGAACATAGTTTCCCTTAGAGACAATCCTCCACACCTTCCAATCAGTATTTTGAAGGTAGATGCGCATCCTCTATTTCCAGAATGTGTAATTAACACCACTGAAAACAGGAGGTCGTGTAGAAGATGGCCCCTCAGGGAAAGGGGTCACAGAGCTATGAGTCATATGTGATCTTTTTGCAAAATAACAACTAGTCTATGGTACGTGTCTCTGATACCAATTGTTAGCTTTACTGTGATTCCAAAAGCGGTGGTGAATTGGTATTTTTAAAATTTATCTCGTAGGTATTCCTCCAAACAGCAGTATGTTCACAAGCCTATGGTCAATCTAGTGCAAGTAATACAAATATATTAGAAATTAAGAAAAACAGTTTGCTTACTCACACAAGCACCAGAAAGCAATAAAGAGAGTGTGACACACAGATATGTTGTCGAGGTTCTGCCAACAGCCTATGTCCCCCGTGATGACCAAAAAATATATACATGATTAAAGCACAATAATAATAAAATAATAAAAATGATCATTGAATTAATATCAATACAGAAGTGTTTTTCTGTAGGATCCTTGATTCCATGTTTGATGCCTAAGAAAGACCTTGCATAAGCGAGTGCTCAGAGACCATTGCGGCTCAGTCGCTCCTTGGAGGTCGGCCTGGTCAAAATGGAATTTCATAGGATAAATAGGATAGACACTGTTTGTACACGTAAATAAGTATATATACATAAAATATTGTTTTGACAGACATAATTTATAGAAATACATAATAAGATAATAATATAGGTATCATATGTGGGGCCCACAAGACTATGTGGAGTCCACATGAGTTCCGGAGCCACAAGACACTATTTATATACGTAAATAAGTACATAAAATAATGTTTTGACTAATATAATTTGTAGAAATATATGATAAAATAATAATAATATAGGTATCCTATGCGGGGCCCACAAGACTGTGTAGGGCCCACATGAGTCCCGAAACCGTATGGAGGTTTACACGAGTCTCAAAGCTATATAGGATGCATAAAATCATAGAGGAGTTATTCGAGTTACGTAGGATCCATTCGGGTCTCGAAGTTGTGTGGGGCCCACAAGACCATGTGGGGTCCACATGAGTTTTCAAAATTTAAATTAATTTTTTGTTCAAAAATAAACAATAAAATAAAGAAATACTAAAAATAGTTCAAAAGTAATAACAATGATAAATAATAATTAAGAAAAATAATAAAATAATAAAATAATTAATTAACTAATTGATTAATTAATTAGGTAAGTAGTTAATTAAAAATTTATTTAATGAGAATGGTGGCAAGCACTCCTACATGGCCTCCATCCCCATCCCATACTCAACCCATAGCTTGCCCATCCCTTGCCCATTCTTTAATTTTAAAAAAATTATAATTTCACCTCTCTCCCCGCACTTTTATAAATTCCATTTCTTCCCCAAAATTTTCCTATAAATAGGGAGCTCTCAACCTTCATTTTTCACAACAATTTTCCAAGGAAGAGAAGAATTAGTGAGTGAAAGAAATTGTGGTGGAGAGAATTTTTGAGTAAGTTCTCAATCACTCACTCTTTCCGATCTCATTTCTTAGAGATAGTTACAGTGTTCGTAAGGAAGAAGGTAAGTAAATTTTGATTATGTTAGTTTTTGTTATTTGAAATTCATACCCGAGTTTATAAGTAAATTTCAATTATGTTAATTAGTTCCACAAAATTTCCATGAGTTTATTTTTACGCGTATTTAATTATACCAATTATATCTTTAATATACTTGCATCTATTTTTAGGTTAAGAAATGTTCTAATCCCCTCGGGTAAATTTTCAGTATTTATTTCTATTCAAAAATAAAATTATATATATTTTTAACACAAAAATTGTGTGGCATGAGTTTATTTTTACGTTACATTTTTTTATAAAAATATGAGTAAAGATGAGATTTTTACAATATTATTTTAAATTGCATAAATTATAATAAGATGATTTTAAAACCCCTTATGGTAAAGTTCAAAGTTACAGATGTTCGGTACCGCAGCTTAAAGTTTATACGGATCAAAGTGCACCCACACTGTTTACAGAGTGGTTATTTATGTTAGTGGATTTCTCCTGAGTGTACACCTGGTTCCGAACCAGGACTTAATAAGGAAAATCTCACTTAAAGTTTACGTACGTTGATTTAGTTTGGTCGGCCAGCCAGTTAAGTCCAGTCTTCGGACCGTACAACCCAGTCATGGGGGTAAACATGACTTACGGCAAACAGGCCTAAGGGTGGTTTTTATAATATATATTTATACATATTTAATTACGTGTACAAAGTTACTGATGATTTGAAGGAAAAATGTAAGTTTACGTGAAAAGGATCATTTTGATGTTTGAATGACGATCTAAGGAAAACGTATAAGGAAAAGTATATGTATATTTATCATTAAATATTTTTAGAGTTTTAAAGTTAAAAATTTAATTTAACAGTTATAGTATATGATTATAAAATTTTACTATTATAGTTGATAGTAAAAGTTTTATGTAAAAATTTTTAAATTTATATTTATTCTAGAGACAGTTTTGAAGTTATAATATTAAATATTGCTTTACGAAATTTTTAAAAAGCTCATTTTTGCCACACACTAATAATAATCTTATTTACTTACTGAGCGTCGTCTCACTCCAATCATATTTTTATTTCAGATAACTCTAAAGGGCATGTCGAAAATCAGGCTTAGCAAGCATGCGGGTGGGGATTAGAAAAATAAAGATTTATTAGAAATATTAGTATGATGCCAGATATTTATGCTTATGTAATTTTCTTTTTTTAAAATAAGTGATTGTAATATGGATAATTAGTGCTCTGGTTTAATAAAAATTGAGTTTATTTTGCTTCCGCTGTAAATGAGTAGTAAAAAGTTAATATCCCAGGTCCCTAGGGGTCGGGGTGTTACATTTGGTATCAGAGCAATAGGTTATAGGTCCTGTAGACTTTAAAAAATAATTTTACCAGAGCGTAGGATATAAGTTCCGCATACTCTAATATATAAATTTTACCAAAGTTTACGTATAAAACATGATTTGGGTAGGATTGGGTAGTTTAGAATATTTATTTTAGTTTGTTATATTATTATACGTTAATAATAGATTTATGATTTTAAAATAACATTTGATCATTGTTTAAGAATGAATCCTAAAGATAGTAGCATTGGAGGAAATGAAATTAACGTGAAGGCTCCCAATGACAGGTAATAATCATAAATTCTCTAAGAAAATGGTGGTATTATTGAAGACACGTTAATTAATTTAAATATGTTATTTATGTTTGTAGAAACACGTACCTATATTGATGATTCATAATTAATTGTCAAATGCATTAATAATTTAAAATTTATATATATATAAATATAATAATATAATAATATCCGAGATTTATTTATTTTCTCTGTTATTATTTTCACTAAATATATAAGAAATAGCTCATTAGACCCTACTGAATTTAGAAGTGCTACACATACAAATAGATATGAACAAACGGTCTATTATGAAATCTGAATTTACCCAAAATTTCTTTGCATATATAAGTTGGATATGAATATGTATTTTTACATTACATATTCAGTTATCAACAAAATATTCAAGTTTAATTTAGGAATATATATTTTGACAAAATCTTTAATTTTTATTTTGTATTAGTATATAAGGAATTAAATATCATTTAAATATTACTTATTATATTTAAATTCAAAATATATATATATATATATATATATATATATGTATAATCCCTTAGTATGTGCAAGTTAAATATGTATATCTATTTTTTCCCATTACATATTCAATTTCCATCAAGTATCCAAGTTTGATTTAGGAGTACAAATTTTGACAAAATCTTAAATTTTGTATAAATTTATAAAAGTTAATACAACTTAAATTTTTATATAAAAAAAAAAAACAAAAACTTTATATAGTAAAAATTTCATTAATGAAAGCAATATAAAAATTAACTAATTTCCTTTAAATAACTAACCAATGTCAAATCATCAATTGGTTAAACATGCCCAACATATAATAATAATAATAATAATAATAATAATAATAATAATGTTAATGGAATCTATATATAAAGGGTACTCTTGTAGTTAAAAAAAAAAAAAGGCCTCATGGGTGAAAATCATCGGCTATAGCTCACTTACCCCCGAAGCAAGGCCAGGGCATGAGACCACTTGGGCATAGTGGGGACTCGAACCCACGATCACATGGATGCGCGGCCGGTTCCTTACCACTAGGCCACCCACCCAAGTGGTGATATAAGGATGAAATTAATTATAGTTAAAGTATTAATAAAGATGTAAAAACATAAAAAGAACATAGAGTCTGCAAATTTTGCAATACGTGTCGCTTGCTCAATTTCCTCGACACATGTCGCTATCCCTCGATTTGTGCAAAACGCGTTAATCGATATCTGTGACATGCGTCACCTCCTCTCGGTTCTCGCGACACACATCGTTATCCCTCGATTTGTGCAAAATGTGTTGCTCGATATCTATGACACGTATCGCTCTCCCTCGATTCTCGCAGTACACGTCGCTCTCTCTCGATTTCCACAACATGCGATCATTCCCTTATAAAAAGGGTACGCCCTCCTCAAACTCTAAGCATCACAGTTTTCTACCATCTTGAACAACCACATTTTAGTTTGAAGAGATTAGTTCTTCCCAACTTTTCTCTTGGTTGTCTCATTACTCAAAAATGTTACCAAATCACCCAACTTCTCAAGCTGCTGAGAGCAGCACTAGATCGCTGACCGGTGCAAACTGCAAGTGCACAGTATCGTAGTTTTATAATATAATGATGTGTAGAGTATCGTCCTCAAGGATTGATGTCTTAATTTTACCAAGTACTGAAATTTTACTAACCTTGATTTTATTTAGAAAAATTAACAATTTTAGACTGCAAAATTTAAACAAAGCTACTTTATAAGGAGGGGAGATTGTGATGACCCAAAAATATATACATGATTAAAGTACAATAATAATAAAATAATAAAAATGATCATTGAGTTAATATCAATACAGAAGTGTTTTTCTGTAGGATCCTTGATTCCATGTTTGATGCCTAAGAAAGACCTTGTCTAAGCGAGTGCTCAGAGACCATTGTGGCTCAGTCGCTCCCTGGAGGTCGGCTTGGTCAAAATGGAATTTCATAAGATAAATAGAATAGACACTGTTTGTACACGTAAATAAGTATATATACATAAAATATTGTTTTGACATACATAATTTGTAGAAATACATAATAAGATAATAATATAGGTATCATATGTGGGGCCCACAAGACTATGTGGGGTCCACATGAGTCCTGGAGCCACAAGACACTATTTATATACGTAAATAAGTACATAAAATAATGTTTTGACTGATATAATTTGTAAAAATATATGATAAAATAATAATAATATAGGTATCCTATGCGGGGTCCACAAGACTGTGTAGGGCCCACATGAGTCCCAAAGCCGTATGGAGGTTTACACAAGTCTCAAAGCTATATAGGATGCATAAAATCGTATAAGAGTTATTCGAGTTACGTAGGATCCATTCGGGTCTCGAAGTTGTGTGGGGCCCACAAGACCATGTGGGGTCCACATGAGTTTTCAAAATTTAAATTAATTTTTTGTTCAAATATAAACAATAAAATAAGGAAATACTAAAAATAGTTTAAAAGTAATAACAATGATAAATAATAATTAAGAAAAATAATAAAATAATAAAATAATTAATTAACTAATTGATTAATTAATTAGGTAAGTAGTTAATTAAAAATTTATTTAATGGGAATGGTGGCAAGCACTCCTACATGGCCTCCATCCCCATCCCATACTCAACTCATACCTTGCCCATCCCTTGCCCATTCTTTAATTTTAAAAAAATTATAATTTCACCTATCTCCCTATACTTTTATAAATTCAATTTCTTCCCCAAAATTTTCCTATAAATAGGGAGCTCTCAACCTTCATTTTTCACAACAATTTTCCAAGGAAGAGAAGAATTAGTGAGTGAAAGAAATTGTGGTGGAGAGAGAATTTTTGAGTAAGTTCTCAATCACCCACTTTTTCCGATCTCATTTCTTAGAGATAGTTACAGTGTTCGTAAGGAAGAAGGTAAGTAAATTTTGATTATGTTAGTTTTTGTTATTTGAAATTCATACCCGAGTTTATTTTATAAGTAAATTTCAATTATGTTAATTAGTTCCACAAAATTTCCATGAGTTTATTTTTACGCGTATTTAATTATACCAGTTATATCTTTAATATACTTGCATTTATTTTTGGATTAAGAAATGTTCTAATCCCCTCGGGTAAATTTTCAGCATTTATTTCTATTCAAAAATAAAATTATATATATTTTTAACACAAAAATTGTGTGGCATGAGTTTATTTTTACGTTACATTTTTTTATAAAAATATGAGTAAAGATGAGATTTTTACGATATTATTTTAAATTGCATAAATTATAATAAGATGATTTTAAAACCCCTTATGGTAATGAAAGTTCAAAGTTACAGATGTTCGGTACCGCAGCTTAAAGTTTATACGGATCAGAGTGCACCCACACTGTTTACAGAATGGTTATTTATGTTAGTGGATTTCTCCTGAGTGCACACCTAGTTCCGGACCAGGACTTAATAAGGAAAATCTCACTTAAAGTTTACGTACGTTGATTTAGTTTGGTTGGCTAGCCAGCTAAGTCCAGTTTTCAGATCGCACAACTCAGTCATGGGGGTAAACATGACTTACGGCAAACAGGCCTAAGGGTGGTTTTTATAATATATATTTATACATATTTAATTACGTGTACAAAGTTATTGATGATTTGAAGGAAAAATGTAAATTTACGTGAAAAGGATCATTTTGATGTTTAAATGACGATCTAAGGAAAACGTATAAGGAAAAGTATATGTATATTTATCATTAAATATTTTTAGAGTTTTAAAGTTAAAAATTTAATTTAACAGTTATAGTATATGATTATAAAATTTTACTGTTATAGTTGATAGTAAAAGTTTTATGTAGAAATTTTTAAATTTGTATTTATTCTAGGGACAGTTTTGAAGTTATAATGTTAAATATTGCTTTACGAAATTTTTAAAAAGCTCATTTTTGCCACACACTAATAATAATCTTATTTACTTACTGAGCGTCGTCTCACTCCAATCATATTTTTATTTCAGATAACTCTGAAGGGCATGTCGGAAATCAGGTTTAGCAAGCATGCGGGTGGAGATTAGAAAAATAAAGATTTATTAGAAATATTAGTATGATGCCAGATATTTATGCTTATGTAATTTTCTTTTTTTAAACTAAGTGATTGTAATATGGATAATTAGTGCTCTGGTTTAATAAAAATTGAGTTTATTTTGCTTACGCTGTAAATGAGTAGTAAAAAGTTAATATTCCAGGTCCCTCGGGGTCGGGGTGTTACATCCCCATCTTGGCTAACCAGCACAAGGATTATCACAATAACTTGCTCACTTAAACGGGTGGATTGGCACCTATACAAATCAGGTTAATTAGCACAGGGATGACCTTAACCTTTACACCAATTCTTACCGGACTGGATTACCGCCCCCTTAGGCCACGTCTGGAATCTCTCAGATATACAATCAAAAGGTACAATATAAGAGTGCTTTCACATAAAGCAGATTTGTACCTCAAATGCGCATAGTCACAAACACCACGGATGATATAAAATGTAAGCTCGGTGTGGTCTAGATAGTTCAACTCTCAAAAGGTATTTTCTATCACTGTAATACGTACGTGAGAGTGTCAACAAGCAGTCTTTGTATTTCAATGTGTTCTCAATCAAGATGTTCAAACAAAGATATTATGCAAGTTTCAAATATTTCAACTAGTATATATATTTGGTTTGCAAAGCTAAGCAATCTTTGTATTCAGCAAATAATATAAACTTGAATAGATATTGCCACAAAGATTTGTAAATCAAACACAAATATCTTTTCACAACAATGTCAATATGAATACCACAAGATATTTGAGTAAATTTGAAAATGTTTTTCCAAGTCAAAAACAAATACAAACTTCCAAAGATATTGCAATGAGAATGCAACACTCGGAAATTCACCACAAGCCTTCTTAGGGTAGGCTTATTAGAAAAGCCTCCTAAGAATGCTTAGGTTATGCTCTCGTAAAAATCGATTCAAGCACTCACAAAATGAGAGAGCAAACCTCTAAATGAACACACTCAGTACGCTTACAAATGATACAAAGAAGTGATGAAGGTAAGTTTGAGTGGATTTGGAAATAGTATGAGCAGTAGGAAGTATTTAGCTTGAGAGAGAAATTTGGATTTTTGTTTTTGCTAATCAATAACAATTTTCCCAAATGAAAAAGTATATATAGACATACCATGATTTTTGACCGTTAGGGACCTATTAGGGATTGTTGGAAAAGTTTAATGACATTTTAAACATTTTAACCTTGTTTAAAAATATTAATTGCGGTAAAAAATGAGGAGCAACCCCAGAGGTCCGGTCGACTAGAAAGGTTTCGGTTGACCAGATTTCATATGGTTCGGTCGACTAGGAGGATTTTGAACTAAATGGTTGGTCGACCGAAAGTGCCTTTCCAAAGGCGATTTTCCTATTTTACCGAGATTTGGTCGACCGAGCAAATTTGAACTGGCTAGTTTGGTCGACCAGACCGCTAGGATTTTTCCCGAGGACCCTTGGTCGACTAGGTAGTTGGTGTACAATTTTTGCCCAGTTGACCAAATGGTCAATATGTTGACTAGAGAGGGTTTCGGTCGACCAGGAGTTTTGAACTGCATTGGTTCAGTCGACTAGGGCTCTGGTCAACTATTGACCCAGGCCTGTTTTGGTCGACCAGGCCAAAATGAACTGTCTTGGCCGGTCGATCGAAAGTGCACAATGTGTGCATTTCGATCCAGTCTTGAAACATACAAACCCTATTCAAGTGTCTAACAAACATATGTACAAATATGTGTGTCGTAAGGTCATTTATGTCCAAAATTTAGACACCGAAAAAGTCTGGTGTCAATTGACTAGCAAACCCTAAGGTCTTTCTACGGTCATTTTTAGTTCGTATTTGGTTTGAACTTACAAAATAAACCATGCATGTGTTGTGTGTGCTTTTTACAAACCAAATATCCTAATTACTATTACAGACCAATTTCCCTACTGAAAATATATATTACAACTGAAAAATTTTGAATTGATCTTCAAGCTTTAAGCTTTCACATGTGATCAATGTGTCTACTAATATAGACCTGCATATGAACTAGATATTCATTAAATACAGGAATATTTATCATTATCAAAATCGGACGTGACCTATAAGGTCAACAAACTCATAGAGTCAACACTCAAAAGGGATTTGAAACATTTTTAAAACCTAATGAGAGGTTTCTGATATTTTTGAAACCTCAATAGAGGTCTCTGTCTTTCTACCAAACCTCAATGGAGGTATCTGTCTTTTTTTAATGACCCAGAACGCTAGTTTTGGATGAGCCCTTCAGACCCTGCCCCCTATGCGCAATCAAATCAGGGAGATGTGGATAGTATTTTACAATGCTCTAAAAATACATTCATAAAAGCTTATTTGAATGGGCACATTGGAAAGAATTATATAGGTTGTGAAAAGAAACATGGAGGCATGCAGATAAAAATGAAGCTGGAGATACCATTTTAGATTGTCATGTCTTACAATTTGATTATATTGAATACTTACTTTATAAAAGAGAAAGAACACTTTCATTGCACTAGGCAATATAGGTTTTAGACCCTAGATTTAAAGTTGGGTGCATTTGAACAAATTTTAATATAATTTTATATTATATTTTATTCTCCAAACATAGGGTTAATAATTTTTAAAAATTATTATATTAAAAGTCAAATATATTTCTTCTTAACTAAAAAAGATGATAGTCAATATTGTAAGGAATGTAACATCATCTGAGGTGAAAGTTTGACAACACAGCGTACAGTCCTAGTACATATATACCAAAAAATAGAAGAGAAAGAGTAATATAAATCAACAAAGAGGACTTGATGGTGTAGTTTGAAGGGAAAAAATATAGTAAAATTCAAAGAGCGTGATTGGGTAATAAAAGGTAAGGTAGATGCAATTATAGTTTGGAATAGGGTGGCTAAATCTATCATAAAGAAGTAAAAAAGATTTTAAGGAAGTCCAAAAGAAGATACTCAAGGTAGCCAAGAAAATTAGTAGTAAGATTAAGAAGTCCAAAAAGTTGTTAAGACAAAAAAATATTAGTATAAATTATACAAAAGTTGTAGGATATTAAAATCTTGAAAAGTATAAAAAGGAAAAAAAAATGCAAAAAATGTCATTACTGAAACTAAGTATTGAACTTATGATATTTATTTACTAGATTAGACATTAAAAAAACATTTATAATTAAATTCGTAAATATTAGAAAAAGAAGATGCAAATATTTACGTAACGTAAAATATATAAAAGACGAGAATGATAATATTTTAATTACAGAAGAAAACATAAAAGAAAAATATATTTTCATAATTATGTTTATTAATCCATATATATCCTTACATAAGTATGCTATTTAGGAATGTTGTGCTGCTAGTTTAAAGTAACCCAACAAAAAAAAAAACTTTGTTATTATATATATAATTATAAAATTTTATATATATATATATATATAAGTAACTTTTATTTTGAATTCAATATCGCATCATAGTATCTAAAGTGTCACAACGGTGACTGAGCGCGGCCGCCGCCACCCAAGCGTAATTTCATCCTTCAAACATCGCCTCCTGAGCTATATTCAAAATCATAGGATATTTACCCCCAGGGGTAGCTCAATTGGCAGGGCAGGCTTTGGGATTTCCTTTCACGAGGTGAGCCATTCAGTGCATCCCGGGTTCGATTCCTGTGGCAGGCTCCTAAAATTTACCCTCTCCGTGGGCAGTGGGGTCGGCTGGCACGGGGCGCAGGATTAGTTGCAGACCGTCAAAACGAACGTGGACACCCGGAGCGTATCCAAAAAAAAAAATCATAAGATATTTTATCCCGAGATGGGTTCCCCCTTCCTTCATAGTTACTAATGACCCCACCCTCTCCGCAATTTCAAAATTGGCTCTCCGCAATTTCAAAATTGGCTAAACCATTTTTTTTTTTTTTTGCCTATTACGCCACGCTCTCCGCAGTTTCCAAATTGGCTGAACTTTCTATTTTTTTCTATTCCGCCAAGTGCTCTATATAAATATACCCACGTACCCAACCCATAACCCTCCACAAACAATACACTTTCTCCATAGCTCGATCTAGCCACTAGCTATATAGAAACAATGGCAGAAATAGAATTGTTGCACGTTACCTTCCTCCTTTCCTTCTTTCTTTTCGTTTACAAATTCGTAAACTTGCCCAGACAGCGTAAGCCCAAAAATCTCCCACCCGGCCCTCGCGCACTTCCGGTGATCGGCCATCTCCACCTCCTCAGGGACCCCGTCTTCCGTGCCCTCGACGAGGTCTCTCAGCAATACGGCCCCGTTTTGTTCCTCCAACTCGGGAACCGGAAGGTCCTCGTGGTTTCCTCCCTCTCCATTGCCCAAGAATGTTTCACCAAAAACGACATCGTCTTCGCCAGCCGCCCTCACCTGCTCGCCGGCGAACACCTCCAGTACAACTCCACGACCGTGCCTCTCGCCACATACGGCGACCACTGGCGCAGCCTCCGCCGCCTCATCACGGTGGAGATACTGTCGGCGTATCGCGTTGCCATGTTCTCCGGTATCCGGGAGGAGGAGGTGATGCTGCTGACGAAGCAGCTGTGGGAGAGCTCCCCCGGCGCGGGGTGGACGAAGGTGGATGTGAAGACGAAGCTGACGGAGCTGGCGTTCAACGGCATCCTGGCGACCATCACGGGGAAGCGGTACTTCGGGAGGGACGTGGCGGACATAGAGGAGGCGAGGGAGTTCCAGAGGATCTTCAAGGAGTACACGGTGCTACATGGGAATTCCATGCTGGGGGACTACTTGCCGATCATGCGGTGGTTCGATTTTAAAGGGGTGGAGAAGGGGATGAAGAGGGCGATGAAGAAGATGGACGCGTTTTTCGTGTCTCTTATTGAGGAGCAGAGGAGAGTGAGGAGCAAGTCAGGGGCATCCTCGAATGATGATGCTGCGGGAGGCCACGGGATGAAGAAGAAGAGGACTTTGATTGATGAGATGCTGCAGTTGCAAGAGGTTGAACCAGAGCTGTACACCGACCAAATCATCAAGGGTATTGTACTGGTGAGTATGTGCAGGACTGCTCGTCTTGATTAAATTCATAATTTGCATATATATATATATATATATATATATATATATATAAAATAAGTGTAAAAGCAAAAATAAATTAATTAGTAAAATAAAATTTTGGGTAAAATAATATAATTTAAAACTATTTTACATAACTTAACTTATATTAATTATGTCTTGTTATTGTGTCAAATAATTAGTCTTCCTTATTAATATATAAATCATTATTTTTTTGTCATTATTTTTCATTAAACCTTTTAACGTGAAGAAAGTAAATATTATTATTTAAAATGTCAAAATGAATCTAATTAAGTCAAGTAAGATGTGTGTAATCTTAATAAAAAAAATATTGTAACTATAAAATATGACAAATTGAAAACAGTTTTTATATATTAACCAATATTCCATTTTATAAAAAATAAAAAAAAATGAACTGTTTGATTGGCTTAAAATGATTAAATAAATATGCATATAATTCAGAGAAGCAAACAATTTTTGATGGCTGCCTAATAAAATTTACTTGAAAGGAGAAGAACCTTTTCCCTTATTTTAATTTTATTCCTTTTTTTAGGGGTCCTTGGTGATTAAACAAAGAAAAAGATTTTTGACCGCAGGGGAATTTAATCTTGACTCATACTTGACCATGGCTCTTTTTGATGGTCTTAAATATTGCGACTGTTCACGGTGCAGCGTGCCAACTTCCAACAGTCGCATGCATTTGTACATCGTTAATTCACCGTGCACGCCAATCAGTCACGACCTAGCTTTTGACTATATACAGTTATACACCATAATTCAACTCGACTCTTAAGTTTTCTTAAAACAACAACAGAAAAAAAAAAAAAAAACCGGGGTGGGGGCGGCGGCGGAGAGGAATTCATCGAGGCATGGAATCAATTCCAAACTCACTTTCATTTACAAAATCATGTTCATGCATCGCAGACAATGCTCACGGCAGCAACTGAAACTTCGTCCACAAGCATGGAATGGGCGATGGGACTCCTTCTCAACCACCCAGAAGCCATACAGAAGGCCAAAGCCGAAATAGAAACTCACGTCGGACTAGACCGCGTGGTGGAGGAGCAAGACCTGCCCAAGCTGGCCTACCTCCAGAACATAATCAACGAGACCATCCGGCTGTACCCGGCGCTACCCCTTGCGCTGCCGCACGAAGCGTCCGCCGACTGCACCGTGGCCGGCTACGACGTGCCACGCGGGACCATGCTGCTGACCAACTTATGGGCAATTCACAGGGACCCAAAGCTGTGGGATCGCCCGAGGGACTTCGTACCGGAACGGTTTGAGGGTAAGGAAGGCGAGCGGCGCGTGAACGTGATGATTCCATTCAGCGCCGGGAGGCGGATTTGCCCAGGGGCTAGCTTGGCAAGGAAGGTGATGGGGCTGACACTGGCCGTGTTCATTCAATGCTTTGATTGGAAGAGGGTTGGCCCGGAGAAGGTGGACCTGACGGAAGGAAGTGGGATTACCATGCCCATGGCGCGGCCCTTGGAAGCTATGTACAAGCCACGCGCCGCAACCGAGAAACTCTTGCATGTCTGAAAGCAGGGAGGTCTGCGGGTGCGGGGGATTAGCAGCTGATCGCAAAACGCACGCGCGCGTATGAAAGTAGCGTAGTTGATGTTGTTAATTATTAATAAAGCCAATGGGACTGATCTTGGATGTTGGCTTTAAAGTTGGAAAATTTTTACTCGATGTTCAATTTTGTCTGCATTGATAAAATTATATGTTTCTTCCGTCAATAAGTATTTGTTTAAAACTTTTAGAAGAAATTAATTTGTTGCATCTTCTAGCTTGCTTTCCTTGATTGATGTCTTTTAAAATAATAATAACTTTTAGAATTCAATCATGGTGATATATAATAATATACACTAAAACCAACCCACGGTGGATACACACACACATGTGTGCCCCGGGGGAGGGAGGGAATAAAATATATAATTTTTAAAAATTTTAAAATTTGGAGTCGTCACTAACCTATTTTTCTTTTGTGCGGTTAGAACACTTAATTACTACTCATTTAATTGGTTACTAAATTAAACATAGGCCAAGGAACCAATAGTTTGAGCCTGTGTATATCAGGATTGGGATTAAAAGTTTGGTTATGTGAGGGAAAGATATTTGCACCCCTACACATTCGTTTTACAAATGGTACCTAATTAACTAAAAATTATCCCCAAATTTAATTTAATTTTATTTACTCTTTTAAAAAAATTAAGCAAAACAAATAAATGGATAAATGTATAGAATTAACAAGAAATTGAAAATTTTGGGTGTGACTTAGGAATGTGTAGAGACTCGAAAAATAATAATAATTGTTAACCTGATAGGTCACATCCAGTTTTGATTATGACAAATACTCTTGGTATTTGATGATTGTACTAAGGCTTGCATGCAGGTTCACCTTGTGCGTGCTTTCGGACTAAAAGACATACCATAATGGCATACGATGTTCGTGCCAATGAATGAAGAAATATATGTTGTCCTTGTAATTGTTATTTCATTTCTTCATTCTCGGATGTAAATTTAATTATGGACTGTGCACTCCTATGGCTTGTAATAATTTGCATCATGCATGGTAGGTAAGTATGCTTACGACAGACCTTAGTTGGACCTTAGGTACCTACATTTAGTACACAATTCCCCAACATCACTTATCATATCAGGGGAATCAATTCAGGCTAAAAATGAACTTAATTGAGAACAATGAGAGGGTTCGGGGGACCGAACAGTCAATATGTTGACTTGGTGTTAGGGCACCCGAACCACTTTTGAGTGTATCTCCCTCGGGCACCCGAACCTATGTTAGGTTCTTTTTCAACAACCTAGGCACCCGAAAGATCACGTTCAAAATGGGCTCAGACGACCGAATTGGTTAGTCCGGCTAACTGAATTTGTAGCCGGGCACCGGAACTAATGAACATATGCTACTGACTTTTTTTTGGCCGGCCGACTCACGGTTCGAGCACTCGAACCACTGAAAATTAGATTTTTGTCTATATCTATTCGGGCACCCAAAACTCAAGTCGGGCACCCGAACCTCGCAGGTTAAAATTGACCTTATATGTCACACCCAGTTTTGATAATGATAAATATTGATATTTGATGTTTGCCAAGTGTTTGTGTAGATTCAAATCAAACTTCCTTGATGACACTTGAAGAAACAAGAAGACCGTGAAGCCTTGTAATTTACATTGTAATATATAGTCATATCTGAAATAAGGTCTGTAATAGTAATCTAGGGTATGGCTTATATGCTCATCACCTACACATCATGCACACAACATATAGTGTGAGCTCAACTTGACCATAGTAAGACCCTTGGCTCCCCACACACATTGCATAAAATATGATTGTAAAATAATTGTGCTTAAATTGAATATATCTAAACAAACTCAGAGGGGATGGGCGACCGAACCCTAGTAGTTCAAACTGCTTCGGACGACCGAACCATGGAGGTCAACATGTTGACCTGAACCCAGGCGACCGAGCTAAAAATGTTCACATATTCCTCATCTGCCCGAACGTCTCAAAAGGGACATCTTACCAACTCGGGTGACCGAGCATTTCAGTTTAAAAACTAACTCAGGTGACCGAACTCAAGATTTCGGGCACCCGAATAGTATATCAGGCACTCGAAGTCACGTAGTTTTGCTATTGACTTTAATTCGAGTTGCTGAACTAAGACATGGGCGATCGAACTTCTTTGAACATCTTTTTAAGTTGTATCTTGTCGGGCGACCGAACTCAGGTTCAGCCACCCAAACTTCATCCGGTTAAAAATAGTTTAACCGTGGTAAAACTAAGTTTATACGAGCTAAGTGAATTTTAATTGTTTGGAACTTTCTTAATTATCCCCATTATGTCCCGAACAACTATAAATTTTTACTTGCCTATAAATAGGCTTTCATTTGCATAATTAAAGAGAGATTAGCAACCTGATTAGCAAAAAAAATTATCTCTCACCTGAAAATCAAATTCTTGCCCCAAAACTCTTAAACTTGCATCCTTTGATCAAATCTAAGATTGTGAGAGTTCCATTTGTGTTTGTCTATTTGTTGCTCAAAGCTTATACTCCCATTGTTTGTGAGTGCTTGAGATTTATTTTGTTGGGAGTATAGTTTAGGTTTATCCCACATATTTTTCATTTATAAATCTTGTGTAGGACTAAACCTATAAAGCTTTGGATATTTGCACTTCATTGTAAGTATCTAATAGCTTTGATTTTGGTGTGCATAAATTTTTTTTTTTAAACAAGCAAGCAACCTTTTCAAACTAACTTGTGCTCATTTCATTGAAGAAAATCTTTTTGAAACTAGTTTGATTATCTGCATAGTATACTTGGAATATTGTTGTATTGCTTAAACATTCTATGTAGATTCCAAGTCATTGCTTGTGTTGATTATTCTTGAGCATCATACTGATTGTTTTGTGTTGAATACTCTTGAACTTCATATTGACTATACTGTGTTGAGTATTGATTAAGTAAGACACACATCACTGAGCTTACACTATATTCATGTGACTGATATGTTTGTGATTGAGTGCATTACTTGGGTAGAAATTTGCTTTACGTGAAAGCACAATTTCATTGTACCATTTGATTGTAAATCTGAGTGATTCCAGGCGTGACCTGAGGGGGCGGTAATCTAGTCCGGTGGGGATTGGTGTAAAGGTTGAGGTCAGTCCTGTGCTAATTGACCTGGTTTGTATAGGTGCCGCTCCACCCGGTTGAGTGAGCAAGTGATAGTGATAATCCTTGTGCTTGTTAGCCAAGGCGGGGACGTAGGCAAATTGGCCGAACCTCGATAACATTTCTATGTGTCACTTTTACTTTATTGTTTTTCTGATGCATGTTCTGTTAATTAAATCGCTTCATTTAATTCCTGTTATATTTATATTGCTTGCACTAGATTGACCATAGGATTGTGAACATACTACTATTAGGAGGAATACCTAGGTATTAAATTTTAAAAATACCTATTCACCCACCCTCTTGGGATCACGGTAAAGCTAACAATTGGTATCAGAACCATGTAGCGTAAACTAGTTGTTATTTTGTAAAAAGATCAAATATGGCTTATAGCTCTGTGACCCCTTTCCCTGAGGGACCATCTTTCACACGACCTCCTGTTTTCAATGGTGTTAATTACACCTTCTGGAAACAGAGGATACGCATCTACCTTCAGAATACTGATTGGAAGGTGTGGAGGATCGTCTCTTAGGGAAACTATATTCCTAAGAAAACTAAGGGTGCAACTAGGGTTCCTAAGACTGAGGATGAATATGATGATGATGATTTGAAAGCTGTTAGTCTTAATGTCATTGCCATGAATATTTTATAATGTAGTCTTGATGTAAATGAATTTAATAGGATTATGGCATGTTCTATTGCAAAAGAAATATGACATAAGTTAGAAGTCATATATGAGGGTACTAGAGATGTGAAAGACGGTAAGATAGATATGTTGACCAATAAGTATGAGGCTTTTAGGATGAATGTAGGTGATTCCATTCAGAGCATGTACACTAGATTCACACATATCATAAACTCACTACATGCATTAGGAAAGACCTATCCCACATATGAGATGATTAGGAAGATCCTTAGAGGCTTACCTCCTATTTGGGAAGCCAAGGCTACGACCATTGCTAAGGGTAGAGACCTTAAGGCCATAACCTTAGATGAACTGATAGGTTCCTTGATTACTTATGAATTGTCCATAAATAAAAGGCTTAATGAGCACAACAGGGCTAAGAAAGTTACTGCTTTAAAAACCTCCACAACCATATCTAGTGAGTGCAGTGAATCTGAAACTGATGAGTATATGGCTATGCTAACCAAAAAGTTTAGCAGATTTTTCAGGAAAAACAGAAAGTCATTCAAAAATTACAAGGAATCTAATACTGAAAAGGGAGAGCCTAGCAAAAGAAAATAAAATTCAAATGCTCCCACATGTCATAACTGCAATAAAATAGGGCACACCAAACCAGATTGCCCATTGCTTAAAAAGGAATCCAAGCAAAAAAAGAAAGCTATGAAGGCGAGCACTTCATGGGACAAATACAGCAGCAACGACTTGGACACAGATCATAGTGACACGGAGGTCGCTAATCTGTGCTTAATGGCACACGAAGATGAGGTATTGTCCTCTAGATCATTATCTTCATTTTATTCATCTGATTCTAATTCTGACTGCATGCCTACTTTTAGAGAGTTACAACTTGACTACATTCGTGTATCTAAATTATTAGGCAAAATGACCAAAGAAAATGAGGATTTGAAAAAGAAATTTGAGAATTGGTTAAAATTGTTTAATGTTGCAAAAACTTCTCATACCTCCATTTTAAAAGAAAATGATGCTACTATTGTTGAGCTTGAGAGGAAATTGGAGGATAGCTCTAAAATCATTTTTAAATTCACTAAGGGTAAAGAAAATTTTGAAAAATTACTTAGTGCCCAAAGAAACTCCTCAAGTAAAGTGGGTCTTGGTTTTAACGATATTGAAAATGTAAGACAACCTAATCTTTACTCAGGAAATTTTACACGTGAATCAAAATCTCATATTCCTCCTAAAAAACCTAAGTGTAGATTGAAATGTTTTAAATGTAAACAGATTGGTCACATTCAATTTGATTGCTCACTTAGAAATAAGCATGCTAGAATTAGGAAGGTATGGGTAGTTAAGGGAGATCCTGCTACTAACCCCCGTGGACCCAAAAAAATTTGGGGACCAGCATTAGTCATTTAGCTACTTTGCATGTATGCCTAAGATCGTCCTCCTCCAAGGACAGATGGTACTTAGATAGTGGATGGTCACGGCACATGACCGGCGACAAGAGCAAATTCACATCAATTGTTCCCAAGGATGGAGGCTACGTAACATTTGGGGACAGTGCCAAAGGACGCATCATCGGGGTAAGTAAGGTTGGTAAGGATTCATCTCTTACTATTGATAATGTTTTACTGGTTGATGGACGGAAGCATAATCTACTTAGCATAAGTCAGTTATGTGACATTGGATATAAAGTATCTTTTGAAAATGACAAATGCATAGTAGAAAATAAAACAAATCAAAAAGTACTTTTTACTCCTGATAGACATGAAAATGTTTATACTACCTCTCTTGATAATCTAGCTTCACAACAAGTAACATGTTTTTTTGCTATAAATGAAACTAGTTGGTTATGGCATAGGTGTTAAGGACATGCTAGCTTGGATTTACTGTCTAAACTTGTTAGAAAAGAGCTAGTTAAAGGCTCGCCTAAGATGTCCTTTGTAAAGGATAAAATATGTGATGCATGTCAAATGGGTAAGTAAACAAAATCTAGTTTTAAGAAAAAGAAATTTATATCTACTACTAGACCTTTGGAGATGCTTCATCTAGATCTATTTGGTCCTAATTCTGTGCAAAGTCTTGGTGGTAAATCTTATGCTTTTGTAATTGTGGATGACTTTTTTAGATTCACATGGGTGTTGTTTCTTACACATAAAAATAAATCATGTGAACAATTCACCAAACTTTGTAGGGGAATTCAAAATGAAAAAGGATATAAAATCACTCAATAAAAAGTGATAGAGGCACAGAATTCAAAAATTAATGCATAGAAAAATATTGTGACTTAGAGGGCATATCACATAACTTCTCTGCACCTAGGACACCTCAACAAAATGGTGTAGTAGAAAGAAAGAATAGGTCACTGCAAGAAATGGGTAGAACTATGTTGAATGAGCATAACTTACCTAAATATTTTTGGGCTGAGGCTATTACTACTGCATGCTATGTTATGAATAGGGTGTGGATTAGACCATCAATTAATAAAACACCTTATGAATTATGGAACAACCATAAGCCTAATATTTCCTATTTTCATGTGTTTGGTTCTAAATACTTTGTGCTTAGGGATAATGAGCATCTATGAAAATTTGACCCTAAATCTGATGAAGGCATCTTCCTAGGATATGCATTAAATAGCAAAGCATATAGGGTTTTCAATAAAAAGAACTTTAACTGTTATTGAGTCTTTTCATGTTGTGTTTGATGCGTTTAATCCATTTTCTAATAAAGATGATGAAGATGATATTGATATTAGAAAATACTAAGAGCAAATGTCAATTGAAAACAATGCAAGTGAAAATCAAGAAGCAACTAAAAAATCACTTGAAGATAATGAAAGTGGAAATCAGGAGTTGCCTAGAGATTGGAAATTCATTAGAAATCATCCTATAAATCAAATCATAGGTGAACCATCCCGTGGAGTAGCCACAAGATCCTCCTTGAGAAATATAATGAATCATTCTACTTTCTTATCCCAAGAAGAACCTAAAACTATTAAAGAAGTCATAAAAGATGAGTCTTGGATGATGTCCATGCAAGAAGAGCTTAATCAATTTGAAAGAAGAAAAGTGTGGACCTTAGTTCCTAGGCCTAATAAGCACACCATCGTTGGAACAAAATGGGTATATAGAAATAAGAAAGATGAGAATGGGGTAGTAACTAGAAATAAAACTAGACTAGTTGGCCAAGGGTATAACCAACAGGAAGGGATTAACTTTGATGAAACATATGCTCCTGTTGCTAGATTAGAAGTCATTCGTATGTTACTTGCTTTTGCTGCTTTTAAAAATTTTAAATTGTTTCAAATGGATGTTAAAAGTGCTTTTCTAAATGGATACATAAATGAATAGGTATACGTAGAACAACCACCCGATTTTGAAAATCATAAATATCCCGATCATGTTTCCCGGTTATCTAAAGCGTTGTATGGATTGAAATAAGCTCCTAGAGCTTGGTATGAGAGGCTTAGTGGTTTTCTACTAGAAAACGGGTTTACCTATAGTAAGATTGACACTACACTCTTTATCAAATCCAAAATTGATATGCTCCTTGTTCAAATTTATGTGGACGATATCATTTTTGGAGCAACTAATGATGAGTTGTGTAATGAGTTTTCCAAATGCATGCAAAGTGAATTTGAAATGAGCATGATGGGTGAACTTAGTTTCTTCTTAGGTCTACAAATTAAGCAAGCTAATCATGAAACTTTGATATGTTAATCTAAATACATCAGGGACTTGCTAAAGAAATTTTATATGGAAGATTGTAAAATTCTTGGCACACCTATGAACTCTTCCATTAAGCTTGATAAAGATGAGCAAGGAATCCTTGTTGACGTAAAATTATATCGTGGCATGATTGGACATCTCCTATATCTCACTGCTACTAGGCCTGACATTATGTTTAGTGTATGCATGTGTGCTAGGTTTCAGGCTGCTCCTAAGGAATCTCATCTAAAAGTTGTTAAACGAATCCTTAGGTATCTAGTTGGGACTATTGAATTAGGATTGTGGTACCCTAAGCATACTACCTTTGAGATTGTTAGTTACACTGACGCTGACTTTTCCAGTAGTAAGGTTGATAGAGAAAGCACTAGCGGCACTTGTCATTACTTGGGACAATCTTTTGTTTCTTGGTTCTCCAAGAAACAAAACTCAGTTGCCTTATCCACAGCCGAAGCTGAATACATTGCGGCTGGAAGTTGTTGTGCCCAAACGCTTTGCATGAAATAACAACTTGTGGATTTTGGATTGCACTATGAAACAATACCGATTAAATGTGATAATACTAGTGCAATCAACATCTCTAAAAATCTTATCTCACATTCACGAACTAAACACATTGAGATTAGACATCACTTTCTTCGTGATCATGTGCAAAAAGGAGATGTGGCTCTTGAGTTTGTATGCACTAATGAACAATGGGCCGATATATTCACTAAACCACTACCTGAGGATAGGTTTATACAAATTAGACATGAATTAGGCTTAATGCATAGTAGAGAAGCTTTCTAAAACTTGAATGTTTCACAACTTGCATAAATTTAGGGGGAGCTCTCTTATGGGAACTTTTTCAAGTCTTAGCAACTAATCATATTGTTGACGCATCTTCTTGCTTGAGACTTTGTGAAAGCTAATTATTGATTATGTGCACAACTCATATTGCATGCTTATATTGTTTCTCATTTGTAATGCAAAATTTGTCCACTTAATGTTCATAATTAATAACTTATTTACTTGATTGGATCATTCTGAACTATTTTAGTAGTTGTGGATAAACTGCTAGGATATATAACCTCAAATAGGTTACAATTATACAGGATATATTTTGGAAAGTCCGATTTACAAACGGTACTCTGCCGAAATTTTTATAAATATTTCCAACTTTTCTTGTATATTCGTAACATGTACTTATTGCTTGGTTTACTATAGTTGGCCCTTTTTACCGTTGCCAAAAGGGGGAGATGAAAAAGGGGGCAAAAATAATAGGTAACATAATTTGTTTAGAATGCATACTGAAAGGGGGAGCCTTCTTTGGCTTAACCCATATTTTTGCTAGTTTTATTTGTCATCATCATAAAGGGGGAGAATGTTGACCTTATAGGTCACACCCAGTTTTGATAATGACAAATATTGATATTTGATATTTTCCAAGTGTTTGTGCAGATTCAAATCAAACTTCCTTGATGACACTTGAAGAAATAAGAAGACCGTGAAGCCTTGTAATTTACATTGTAATATATAGTCATATCTGTAATAAGGTCTATAATAGTAATCTAGGGTATGGCTTGTATGCTCATCACCTGCACATCATGCACACAACATATAGTGTGAGCTCAACTTGACCATAGTAAGACCCTTGGCTCCCACACACATACACACATTGCATAAAATAAGACTGTAAAATAATTGTGCTTAAATTGAATATATCTAAATAAATTTAGAGGGGATGGGCGACCGAACCCTAGTAGTTCAAACTGCTTCGGGCGACCGAACCATGGAGGTCAACATGTTGACCTGAACCCGGGCGACCGAGCTAAAAAAGTTCACATATTCTTGAGCCACTCGAACGTCTCAAAAGGGACATCTTACGAACTCGGGCGACCGAGTATTTCAGTTCAAAAACTGACTCAGGCAACCGAACTCAAGATTTCAGGCACCCGAACAGTATACCGGGCACCCAAAGTCACGTAGCTTTACTACTGGCTTTGATTCGGGTTGCTAAACTAAGACACGGGCGATCGAACTTCTTTGAACATCTTTTTAAGTTGTGTCTTGTTGAGCGACCGAACTCAGGTTCAGCCACTCGAACTTCATCTGGTTAAAAATAGTTTAACCGTGGTAAAACTAAGTTTATACGGGCTAAGTGAATTTTAATTGTTTGGAACTTTCTTAATTATCCCCATTATGTCCCGTACAACTATAAATTTTTACTTGCCTATAAATAGGCTTTCATTTGCATGATTAAAGAGAGATTAGAAAAAAAAATTCTCTCTCACCTGAAAATTAAATTTTTGCCCCAAAACTCTCAAACTGGCATCCTTTGATCAAATCTGAGATTCTGAGAGTTCCATTTGTTTTTGTCTATTTGTTGCTCAAAGCTAATACTCCCATTGTTTGTGAGTACTTGAGATTTATTTTGTTGGGAGTATAGTTTAGGTTTATCCCATGGATTTCTCATTTATAAATCTCGTGTGGGACTAAACCTATAAAGCTTTGGATATTTGCACTTCATTGCAAGTATCTAATAGCTTTGATTTTGGTGTGCATAAATTATTTTTTTTAACAAGCAAGCAACCTTTTCAAACTAGCTTGTGCTTATTTCATTAAAGAAAATCTTTTTGAAACTAGTTTGATTATCTGCATAGTATACTTGGAATATTGTTGTATTACTTAAACATTCTGTGTAGATTCCAAGTCATTGCTTGTGTTGATTATTCTTGAGCATCATACTGATTGTATTGTGTTGAATACTCTTGAGCTTCATATTGACTATACTGTGTTGAGTATTGATTAAGCAAGACACACATCACTGAGCTTACACTATATTCATGTGACTGATGTGTTTGTGATTGAGCGAATTACTTAGGTAGAAATTTGCTTTACATGAAAGCACTATTTCATTGTACCATTTGATTGTAAATCTGAGTGATTCCAGGCGTGGCCTGAGGGGGCGGTAATCCAGCCCGGTAAGGATTGGTGTAAAGGTTGAGGTCAGCTCTGTGCTAATTGACCTGGTTTGTATAGGTGCCGCTCCACCCGGTTGAGTGAGCAAGTGATAGTGATAATCCTTGTGCTTGTTAGCCAAGGCGGAGACGTAGGCAAATTAGCCGAACCTCGATAACATTTCTGTGTATCACTTTTACTTTATTGTTTTTCTGGTGCATGTGCTGTTAATTAAATCACTTCATTTAATTCCTATTATATTTATATTGCTCGCACTAGATTGACCATAGGATTGTGAACATACTGTTGTTAGGAGGGATACCTAGGTGTTAAATTTTAAAAATACCAATTCACCCCCCTTTTGGGATCACGGTAAAGCTAACAAAAATAATTTTTACCGATTTTTTTAATAAGGTAAACTGGGTTAATTTTCTTAATGGCTTTGGAAACAAGTTTAATTATACCCATTGTGTCCTCAACGGTCAAAAAATCCTCGCCTATAAATACTCATTCATTTGTCATAATTACCAAGGATTAACATTTTGATTAAGGCAAAAATTCTCTCATTTTTCAAAACCCTAGTTTAACCTATACAACTCCAAAACAGTCATACACTTCATATTTCTTGATCTTTCAAGTGTTGTTAGTATTTCTAAACCTATTGTGCTTAATCTTACTAGTTAAAACTCTCACTTGTATTATTACTTGATTCATTTTCTTTGAGAGTTTAGCATCAAGTTCTTCCACTGATTAACTTGATAAATCTTATGTGGGAAGACTTTGAGGGTTGTGGTTCTTGCATTGTCATTGCAAGACACCTAAATCTATATTTTGGTGTGCAAAAATCCTTTTCAAAAAGCTAGTTTTTCAAACAACTTCATTGTGTTTTGTATATTGAAATATCTTCTTGAGTTTGTTTAATTTAACTTGCTTAGCATATTTGAAACCCTTATCTAATCTTGTGTTATTCACATATTGTGTTTCAAATCTTACTTGGATATACACTCTAGATCTGAACTGATTATCATACTTGGTTGAGTGTTGAGCACACATTAAAGCACTGAGCATATTTACATATAATTCGTGCTTGCAATATTGATTAAGTTGTACTGGTGCACATATCTGCTTGTGTAAGAAGCGTATTTCCATGTATAAATTTTATACACATTGATTGTATTTCAGGCGTGGGCCTGAAGAAAGAGACTAGCCCTGTTAAATAGTCCCGGACTGGCTTAGACCAAGTTAGGAAAGCTAGGTGCGCCATCCTGTTAAGGCGTGTTGGTTGAGGTCAGCCCCTTAATTTGACCTAGTTGTAACCGTTGCCGCTCCATGACTCACTCGAAAAATGAGCAGCTCGGAAGTTATCCCAAGTATAGGAGTTATGTCATAAAACAACCGTACTTAATTTAAACGATTAACTTAAATCTACCGCTAATTAAGAGCAGATAAATAAATAAATAATTTCAACAAAACTTAAATACCTTACAAAGTCCAAAAATTAAAATTGCAAATAAATTTTTTTTTTTTTAAACTAGACTTTATCATTATCTAGCTAGACTTTTATCAAAGTTCATTGACTAACAAATAAAAGAAAGAAAAGATAAAAGAAAGAAAGAAAGAAAGAGAGAGAGAGAGAGAGAGAGAGAGAGAGAGAGAGAGTAAATATGTGTCCTTGGGTGTTTGCAAGAGTGTGGCTATACTGGTGCTGTGGTGTGGTGCTCGGCTGTCTGGAGAAGATGGAGCTTGAAGGGAAGTGATTACGCACCGAAACTGCGTAATTGGACGTTTAACCCGAGCTTTACGGTTTATATTTTTAATTAAATATTCAAAATTATCCAATATTTTAATAAAGTACCAAAATCATCATTCTTGAACTTTATTGCACTATTTTTGAAGTTTTGGTAATTTTTTGTCGCAAGAAAATTCTCGGGAACCAAAACTGACATATGTTCGTATTTCATGCATAACTTTTCCGTCCGAGCTCTGATTGAGACAATTCAAATTTCTAGAGAAATAGAAAAGGATTATCTACAACTTTTGTGTTTTGAGTTTTATGATATACAGGCTCCATAAGAGTTAGATTTGCGACGAACAGAGAACAAATAAAATGAAAAAAATAAAAAAATATATACTTGAATGGATATTTGATGTGACCCGGCCATGCATGGCCTGGTCGGGTTGGCTAATCTGGGTAGGGCTTCTTTTCTTTTCTTTTTAAACTCCCCCAGTGCAGCCTCTTCTCACAGCTCCTCTGTTCTTCTTCTTCTTCTTCTTCTTCTTCTTCTTTGTTTTATTTTATTTCAATTTCTGCTTTGCTCTTCTCTTCCCTACTTTTCCCTTCTCTTCTTCCCCTTTCTCTTCTTGTTTTTCCCTAGGTTCTTTCTTCGTTTTCTCTTATTATTCTTCCCTATTCTCTTCCCCAATCTTTCCCTACTCTTCTTCCTTAAATCCCTTTGCTCCCTGCCATCTTCCTGCTCCGGCAGCTGCAACAACACCATCACCACCACAGCCGCACTGCAGCCAGTCACTCTGCTGGAACCCGAGACCACTGCAACCTGCCCCCTGCATGACACCGGCAGCAACTCTCTGCTGCAACAGTTTCTCCAACCCGAGAATACACAGCAGCAACCACGGTTTCACCAACAGTTACTCCACCGAAGCCACAGCAACCCGTGAGCATCCAACACCAGCACACGGCCAGACCACCATCTTCTGTAGCATCCTCTCCTCCGGCCACAACACTATCTCGGCCAGCAACACAGCAGTAGCAAGCCTCTCTCCTCCAGCCTTCATCACAGCCACCCGAGACTACAGCCCTCTGTTCCAGCTTCAACCGAGGACAACCAACCAGCACAGGCTCTGTTTTACTCTCTCTCTCTCTCTCTCTCTCTCTCTCCTTCTCTATTCTTTTCTTTTACTTTATTTTATTTGAATATTATGTTTTTGTTCTTCTTTTTGAAGCTTAAGTAATCTAGATTTAATTGCTTATTATTCAAGTGACTATTGTTTTTTTTTATTGAAGTATATGGAAAGATGTAATTTTAAATTGCTGCAACTTGGTTATTTATTTAGTGATAGATTTAATTAATGCTTTAATTTATTTAATTAATTTAGTGAAGTTTGGTTCAGTTCTGGTATAAAATTAAAATAATAATAATAATAATAACATACAAAGTTCGTGTTTTTATTGTGTCCCGTTATCGTTTAGGTTGATCGATAGTTTAATTTTAGTTCGCGTTCTTGATTCGTGTTAAAAGTTCAGTTTTTAGTCTGTGTTTGGATCTGATTGAGTTTCCATTCCTGCATGTTTTAATTCCTTATTTTTAATTGCCATATTTAATAATGCGTGTTTAGGTATTTCCTTGGATAGCCTAGGGTTTCATTTATTGTTATTTAATTTTGTGCATGCTAGTTTTAGGACTTTAAATCGCGTGTCATTTAATTTGTTAAGAATGAAATCAACCAATCTTGAAAACCCGAATCTGAACTGAGTTCAGTACCAATTTAATTTTGATTGGGAGAACATTAAATCCGAGATTAAAACGCATTCCCTGAGGAGACGATCTAGTCCTTGGGCTTAATATTACACGACGTAACTCCTATACTTAGGATAGCTTTCGAGCTGCTCATTTTTCGAGTGAGTCAAGTTTTTGGCGCCGTTGTCAGGGATTTTCCAGTTTTAATTTCGAATTTTGTGTTTTCCCAATTATTATTATTTTTATTTTCTTTTATTAAATAGAAAAAAAATGAAAAAAAATTGAAAATTGAAAATTTGAAAAAAATTTCGTCTGTTGCCGTGTTAGTGGATTTTTGCTGGCGATTGTGATGTTTGATGCCTTGAGTTTGAGATAATTCGAATCGATTGTGTAGACTTTCACCTAGCACCAGTAGGGATACGCATAGCACTGAGTTTGACTTTTCACCTGTTAGTCCTGCGAGTGATTCTGAATTTGAGCTGAATAATCTGTTTGGCCATTATTTTGAAGAAGTTATGGCTGCACATGCACCACGTACACTTGAAGATTTTCTACAACCTGCACGCACATCTACACCTTCATGCATTGTGTTGCCACAAGATGCACCGAATTTCACTCTTAAGCATGGCATGTTATCGGTGATTCCACAATTTCACCGGATGGACTCTGAGAGTCCGTACCAACACTTGACAAACTTTGAAATGGTTTGCACCACTTTCATTAATAGGGCTGGGACTGATGAATACATTAAATTACGTTTGTTTCCTTTTTCTTTGAAAGATAGGGCAAAAATCTGGTTTAATTCTTTGCGCCCTAACTCTATTATTAGCTGGGCTGAAATGCAGCGTGAGTTATTACATAAGTTTTTTCCTCTTCAGAGAACTCAGTACCTGCAAGAGCAGATCAGTCAGTTCATGCAAAAAGATGGCGAGACATTTCAGGCATGTTGGGAGAGATTCAAGGACTTGATGAACATATGCCCGCACCATGGTTTCGAATCATGGAGGTTAGTGAATTATTTTTTTACTGCTTTAACCCCTGTGTGCAAACAATTTGTCCAGTCTATGTGCAATGGAATGTTCTTCCGTAAGGAACCAGACGAGGGCTTATTATTTTTAGACTATCTCGCTGAAAGTGCCCAGCAATGGAACGCATGACCTGAACGGGTGCCGATAGCTGCCCAACCTATCCGAGCAATCAATGGCGGGGGCAGATATGAGGTTAAAGAGGACACTAGCTTACAGGCCCTTGTAGTTATGTTATCTAAAAAATTAGAAGTCATGGAATCCGAAAAGTCGAAAGCTGAGATTTGCACGATTTGTGAGACTTCAGACCACAGACCTCAGGATTGTCAATTCTTACCTGTGTTGCAAGAGAGCAGATCCGATCAGGTGTCATCGGCAAATTGGGTTAACAAGACGCAGAATCAGCTGCTCTCAAACACTTACAACCCGGGGTGGCGGAATCATCCAAACCTCCAATGGAGAAATGATCAGCCGGGTCCATCATCTTCACGATATCAGCAGGCACCTCAATCATATGCACCGCCTCCGCAACCGACATACAATCTAGTCGTAGCTCCTCAACCGCAGTATCAACTGCAACAGTTTTCTCGGAGCTATGCACCACCAGGATTCCAACCAGCGTTAGTCCCCATTCCAGTCAAGAAAGCTTCAGATGATAGTGTAGCGCAGGTGGGAACCATGCTCCAACAATTCATGCAAATGCAAGTTACGACCAATGGAGAACTGAAAGATGCCGTAAGCAAGATGAGTACACAGCTTAATACCCTGGAAAAAGAAAAATTTCCTGCACAACCTCAGCCTAATCCCCAGGTATATAGACAGCCAAAACAGTCAGTGCACAATGTTTCAGGGGATACGTTTGAGTCAGCAAAAGCAATTATTACTTTGCAAAGTGGAAAGGAAAGTCCCCGTCCTGAAATGGACACTGACCAAAAAACAACCACGCCGACACCTGAGGTGACAAATGAGACAGATAAAGGAAAAGAAAAATCAGATGAGGCCAGCTCAAGTTTAACAGAGTCTGGTAATAAAGAGAATGAGCTAGTTAAGGAATACCAACCTGTGGTACCATACCCTCAGCGTTTGACATCTGGACAAAAGAACAAGTATCATACGGAGATTTAAGAGATATTCAAGCAGGTAAAAATCAATATTCCACTCTTAGATGCCATACAGCAGATCCCTGCATATGCAAAATTTCTGAAAGACCTATGCACCGTAAAAAGGAAACTAAACGTGAAGAAAAAGGCTTTCTTAACTGAGCAAGTTAGTGCATTGATTCTTAGTCAGACTCCACAGAAACTTAGAGATCCTGGCTCCCCCACGATACCTATTATGATTGGTGAATCTTGTATTGGGCGAGCTCTACTTGACCTAGGGAGTAGTGTGAATCTGCTTCCGTCCTCATTATATGACCAGCTGGGTTTAGGTGAATTGAAGAGAACTACTATGATGCTACAGTTGGCAGACAGATCTGTAAAAGCTCCACGAGGTATTGTTGAGGATGTTTTGGTTCAGGTTGACAAATTTTACTATCCCGTGGATTTCGTTGTTTTGGATATGCAGCAGCCTGTTTCTACCATTTATCAGGCTCTTGTCATTTTGGGGCGACCATTCCTTGCTACTTCAAACACCCTAATTAACTGTCGGAGCGGAGTCCTGAAGCTCACATTTGGGAACATGACATTGGAAATGAATGTTTTTAATGCTCATAGGATGTCAAGTGGGTGTGATGACGCAGATACTCATGCAGTCGATGTGATAGATAACTTTGACACTTCAGAGCTACTGTTGGTACTCGACATCGATGCCGCACTTGAAAATGACTCTTTTGCGCAGTTTGAGGGGATTGATGAATTATTGCTAGAATTAGAGGAGCAGATCCCAGATAGTGGTCCTCATATGTTTGATGCGCGTTATGCAAGTAGTTGGCGTAAGCCTACATTTGAGGCCATTGACCTACCAGAAATTCTGAAGTCATCCGCAAAAGGAATTCCAACACTTGAGTTGAAACCATTGCCTGCCGAGCTGAAATATGTTTTCTTGGGTCCAGTAGATGGCACATTCCCTGTGATAATTTCTTCACACCTTACTCATGAACAGGAAACTAAATTATTGCAGGTACTTCGAGAGCATCGAGGAGCGATTGGATGGACTATTGCTGACATCAAGGGTATCGACCCTTCCATTTGCACTCATAACATCTTCCTTGAAGGAGATGCTAAACCAGTTCGAGATGCACAAAGGAGGCTGAATCCATCCATGAAAGAGGTGGTAAAAAATGAAGTGCTGAAATTGTTAGCTGCAGACATCATCTATCCAATCTCCGATAGCAAATGGGTAAGCCCAACACAGGTAGTTCCAAAAAAATCTGGTTTGACTGTCATTGAAAATGCTAATGGAGAATTGATCCCATCTAGGAAAGTAACGGGTTGGAGAATGTGCATTGATTATTGTAAATTGAATTCGACTAGCTGAAAAGATCATTTCCCATTACCTTTCCTAGATCAGATATTAGAGAAAGTAGCTGGTAATTCTTTTTATTGTTTCTTGGATGGATTTTCTGGTTACTATCAAATTGCCGGAGCACCTGAGGACCAAGAGAAGACTACCTTCACTTGTCCCTTGGCCACCTTTGCTTTCCGCAGAATGCCATTCGGTCTATGCCATGCCCCTGCTACTTTCCAACGTTGTATGATGAGTATTTTCTCTGATATGTTAGATGATATGTGCGAAATTTTTATGGATGACTTTTCTGTGTTCGGTAAGTCTTTTGATCATTGTTTGACACATTTAATTGCGATTTTGACAAGATGTGAGGAAAAGAATTTACTTCTAAACTGGGAAAAATGTCAATTTATGGTACGTAGTGGTTTAGTACTTGGACATTTGGTTTCTGAGCGTGGTATAGAAGTTGACAGGGCCAAGGTAGAGCTGATTTCTCAGTTACCTGTCCCTAAGACAGTTCGGGATATTCGCTCCTTCCTTGGTCATGCTGGGTTCTATAGACGTTTTATTGAGGGTTTCAGTAGTATTGTTAAACCATTATGTACCTTGTTGCAAAATGAAACTGAATTTTTGTGGACTGATGATTGTCAACAGGCCTTTGAAACACTAAAGCAACATTTGACTATTGCGCCTATCATGCAACCTCCTCGGTGGGACTTGCCATTTGAGATCATGACCGACGCTAGCGACTACACTCTTGGTGCGGTTCTAGGTCAACGAATTGATAACAAGCCATCGGTTATTTATTATGCTAGTCGAACTCTGAATGATGCTCAGAGAAATTATACTACCACTAAGAAGGAGTTGTTAACTGTTGTCTTTGCTTTAGAAAAATTTTGTTCTTATGTCATTGGTGCACCTGTCATTATTTTTACTAACCACTCTGCTTTGAAATATTTATTAGCAAAGAAGGACGCCAAGCCCAGATTGATCAGGTGGATTCTACTCCTCCAGGAATTTGATATCACCATACGCGATAAAAAGGGCGTGGAAAACATTGTAGCTGACCATCTTTCTCGGTTACAGCTATCTGAGGTACTGGTGTCCCCTCCCTTGAATGATGACTTTCCTGATGAACGTCTCTTTGCTGTGTCACGCGCTCCATGGTTCGCCGACATTGTGAATTATCTCATCACCGACCGGATGCCAGACCATTGGCTCACCCAGGACAAGCGTAAGTTCCTAACTGAGGTAAGACATTATTATTTTGATAATCCATACCTGTTCAAATATTGTTCCAACCAGTTGGTGCGTAGATGTGTTCCAGATGATGAATTTAGTTCCTTGATGCAATTTTGCCATGATGGGACATGTGGAGGCCACTTTGCTGCTAAGAAAACTGTTTCAAAAATATTACAAAGTGGACTCTACTGGCCTACCATGTTTAAAGATGTTGAAAATTTTTGTAAAGCATGTGAGGCTTGTCAAAAATTAGGAAAAATTACTGCCAAGAATGAAATGTCCATGTCCCCCATATTGACTCTTGAGATTTTTGATTATTGGGGTATTGATTTTATGGGACCTTTCCCCATTTCTTTTGGGCATTCTTACATTTTGGTCGCTGTGGACTATGTTTCTAAATGGGTGGAGGCAATACCTTGTCGAACCAATGACCACAAGGTTGTCATACGTTTTCTCAAAGAGTTATTTGCACGCTTTGGCATGCCCAAGGCAATCATTAGTGATGGCAGGTCCCATTTTTGCAACAGACCTTTTGAAAAACTCATGCAAAAATATGGTGTAACCCACAAAGTCTCCACCCCTTACCACCCTCAGACCAATGGTCAAGCTGAATTGGTCAATAGAGAGATCAAAACGATACTTGAGAAAACCGTGCGTCCTAATCGTAAGGACTGGTCAGAAAAACTTGTTGACGCCCTTTGGGCCTACCAAACAGCTTTCAAGACAAACTTAGGGATGTCTCCCTACAGGTTAGTATACGGTAAGGCATGTCATTTACCTGTTGAAATTCAGCATCGTGCTTTATGGGCTATCAAACAGATTAACCTTTCACTTGATGATGCCACAGGTTTAATAAAATTGCAGATATGCGAGCTTGAAGAATCTCGAAGGGACGCTTATGATAATGCTCGTTTGGCTAAGGAGCGGATGAAGTTGCTACATGATAGGAACATCAAAGAAAAACAACTTTTCCCTTCTCAACAAGTGCTACTCTATAACTCCCGACTGCATGTGTTTCCTGGGAAATTGAAATCCCAGTGGGGTGGTCCGTATATTGTTGAAAAAGTTCATTCTCATGGTGCGGTAGAGATTGTAGATCCGAAAAATGGCAACCGCTTCACAGTCAATGGACAGCGCCTAAAGCCTTTCATGACCCCATTCGATGTCGACAAAGAGGTCTTGCTTTTGCAAGACCCTAGGGGAGTCTTCTGACCTTTCTATGCTACTGTTTTATTTTTATTTTTATTTTTATTTTTTTCATTTATTTGTTTTAGTTGTGTTTTTCCCCTTTCTTTCTTGTTACATTAGCCAATTGTACTTTTCCATTAGTTGTTTACCATGCACAATTTTATTTCCCCTGCGCTTTCACATTGAGGACAATGTTCCACTTTAGTTAGGGGGGATGAGCATTCGCATGTGACACTGTGCACGTATACGTACTGGGTTTGAAAAAAAAAACAAAAAAATCAAAAAAAAAATAATAAAAAAAGGAGAAAGAAAGAAGGGCACTGAGGGATTACATTGCATTGTGCCATGCTTAACACTGTGTATACCTTTCACATACTTGCTTATAACTTAAGAATGACACACTTGAGTCAGTCATGCGTAGTTTCTCTCTATATAATCTTATGACTCCATGAAGAACTGATTGGTAGTACACTCGTGTTAATTTGACTGTATAATTTCTTGTATCTACACGGCATCTCATGAGGTTGAATACACACTCACATGATTCATTGCACTTAGGGTTTCCTGTGAGCACTGAGAGAACACCCGTGGCGACTATGACACCTTTGTGAGATATCCTTGAGCTATTTATCATCCTTTTGAGCGTTAAAATCAAATCAGAGTTCATAGAACTCAATTCTCTTTTTCTGGATGATTCCTTTGTACACTAGTCTATGTTTTGATTTGCTAGCCTAGAGGTGACACCTAATGGGGAGATGGAAACCTAAGTCTTGTAGCCTACTCAAGATGTGAAGGCTGAGCCACCCCTAGAGATAGACTTAATTCACGCACTCCTATTCGAGCTCAATTCCCATTGATTGTTTGAAGATTACAAAAGAAGTGTTATATTGTCCTTATTGCTCAAGAAAAGATAGAAAATAAAGAATGAGCATGAAAAAAAAAAGAATAAGCAATACACATGCGCATGAAATGAAATGTCAATGCCGGCCCAAATACATATCACAAAAAGTCAAGGACGACACATATTTTCCACGTATGAAGATTCTTCAACTGATTAATGCCTCAGATGCATTCACGACAAGTTTGTGAGCAAGTTGATCTAGGGTGGTCTCAGTTGGATATGGCGAGTAGGTGAGAAGATGCTAGGGTGAAGGACCCGACACCTCATAGATAGGCTAGATCCTTTCCAGACTAGTCCATACCATATACTTAGCGTTGTTCCTTTTAATATGTGGGATGTTTGATCGCGACACTCCTCCTCACATATGATGAGTGAACCCATTTTCTTTGAGTGTTTTTTAGAATATACCAGTTAGACCGAGTCAAAGCGATTGTTCTGTAAGTGTCCACTGGCGTCCTAGGTGTACTGAGTCACACACATCACACACACCTCGAGAGTTTACCTATTTATACTCGAACTTATATGATTGCATTAACCTTGAATGTGCCACTGATTAACTTCATGTGAGTATACTGCTTCCAAATCACATATAAACGATGAAACTTGCATGAGTGACGTGCTTCAGAGTCGTGTGCATTGAATATGAACAAGCTTGTGTGAAATTCAGTTATGTTCTTGTATGTGAAGTGGTATAAATATGCCGCATGTGCATTGATTTCATGATTACTAAAGTATGTAGTTGTAGATTCCATCCTGAAATTCATTCACGTCATTTGCTAGAGACTAGCAAAACGTTAGTTGGGGGGTGTGATTACGCACCGAAACTACGTAATTGGATGTTTAACCCGAGTTTTACGGTTTATATTTTTAATTAAATGTCCAAAATTATCCAATATTTTAATAAAGTGCCAAAATCATCATTCTTGAACTTTATTGCACTATTTTTGAAGTTTTGGTAATTTTTTGTCGCAGGAAAATTCCCGGAAACCAAAACCAACACCTGTTTGTATTTCATGCATAACTTTTTCGTCTAAGCTCCGATCGAGATGATTAAAATTTTTGGAGAAAGAGGAAAGGATCATCTACAACTTTTGTGTTTTTAGTTTTATGAGATACGGGCTCCAGAAGAGTCATATTTGCGACGAACAGAGAACAAATAAAATGAAAAAAATAAAAAAAATATATACTTGAATGGATATTTGATATGACCCGGCCATGCATGGCCAGGTCGGGTTGGCTAATCTGGGTAGAGCTTCTTTTCTTTTCTCTTTAAACTCCCCCAGCGTAGCCTCTTCTCATGGCTCCTCTCTTCTTCTTCTTCTTCTTTGTTTTATTTTATTTCAATTTCTGCTTTGCTCTTCTCTTCCCTACTTTTCCCTTCTCTTCTTCCCCTTTCTCTTCTTGTTTTTCCCTTGGTTCTGTCTTTGTTTTCTCTTATTATTCTTCCCTATTCTCTTCCCCAATCTTTCCCTACTCTTCTTCCTTAAATCCCTCTGCTCCCTGCCATCTTCCTGCTTCGGCAGCTGCAACAACACCAGCACCACTGCAGCCAGTCACTCTGCTGGAACCCGAGACCACTGCAACCTGCCCCCTGTCCTCTCCGACAGCCCTGTAGCCACCCGAAGCAGCAGCGCCATCTTGCAGAACCAGCTGCAACTCCACACAACAGCCCCTGCACCAAACCGACAGCAACTCTCTGCTGCAACAGTTTCTCCAACCCGAGAACACACACCAGCAGCAGCCACGGTTTCACCAACAGTTACTCCGCCGAAGCCACAGCAACCCGTGAGCATCCAACACCAGCACACGGCCAGACCACCATCTTCTGTAGCATCTTCTCCTTCGGCCACAGCACTGTCTCGGCGAGCAACACAGTAGTAGCAAGCCTCTCTCCTCCAGCCTTCATCACAGCCACCCGAGACTACAGCCCTCTGTTCCAACTTCAACCGAGGACAACCAACCAGCACAGGCTCTGTTTTACTCTCTCTCTCTCTCTCTCCTTCTCTATTCTTTTCTTTTACTTTATTTTATTTGGATATTATGTTTTTGTTCTTCTTTTTGAAGCTTAAGTAATCTAGATTTAATTGCTTATTATTCAAGTGACTATTGTTTTTTTTTTTTTATTGAAGTATATGGAAAGATGTAATTTTAAATTGCTGCAACTTGGTTATTTATTTAGTGATAGATTTAATTAATGCTTTAATTTATTTAATTAATTTAGTGAAGTTTGGTTCAGTTCTGGTATAAAATTAAAAAAAAATAAAAAAAATAATAACATACAAAGTTCGTGTTTTCATTGTGTCCCGTTATCGTTTAGGTTGATTGATAGTTTAATTTTAGTTCACGTCCTTAATTCGTGTTAAAAGTTGAATTTTTAGTCTGTGTTTGGATCTGATTGAGTTTCCATTCCTGCGTGTTTTAATTCCTTATTTGTAATTGCCATATTTAATAATGCGTGTTTAGGTATTTCCTTGGGTAGCCTAGGGTTTCATTTATTGTTATTTAATTTTGTGCGTGCTAGTTTTAGGACTTTAAATCGCGTGTCATTTTATTTGTTAAGAATGAAATCAACCAATCTTGAAAACTCGAATCTGAACTGAGTTCAGTACCAATTTAATTTTGATTGGGAGAACGTTAAATCCGAGATTAAAACGCATTCCCTGAGGAGACGATCTAGCCCTTGGGTTTAATATTACACGATGTAACTCCTATACTTGGGATAGCTTTCGAGCTGCTCATTTTTCGAGTGAGTGAGGAAGTTGCAGAGGTGGCCCGAGAGCATAGGTAGCTACTGTGGCTGGTCTTGGCTTCTTGGCTACTGTTGTGGGTGGTGATTTGGCTGTGGGGCGGAGCCTAGAGCTGGTGTTGGAGCTATGCTAGGTGCTCTTGGGTGGTGTTGCTATGGCTAGTCTCAGCTTCTCGGCTGCTGCTAGGTTGCTGGTGGCTGCCAAAGTAGGAGAGTTGCAAAGGGAAGGAGGATGGAGCAACAAGAAGAAGGAAAATAAAAAAATTGAGGGAAGTCGAGAGAGATGGGAGAGTAACTGGGAGAGAGAGGAAGAGAGAATAAGAAAAGAAAGTGAAAAAAAATAGAGAGGGAGAGAGTGGGGAAGCAGGGGAAGAGTGGGATAGATTGAGGGCCGAAAACACAAAGAGAGGTAGAGAATTAGGGAGGAGAAGGGAGGTGTGTGGGGGCACACCGAGAAAATGAGGGGAAGATAACATAAATAGTAGGGGAAGGGGCTGCCCTATGACCCGAATCCAGCTAACCCGACCCGGCCTACATGGCCGGGTCACATGAAGTTGCTTTGACATTTATTTTTATTTTTATTTTTTTTTCTCATTTTTCTCTCCACGAACACGGCCCATATTGACTCTCTTGGAGCCTGTTTCTCTCAAAACTCAAAACATAGAAGTTGTAGATAATATTCTCGTATTTCTTCAAAAATTTGAATCGTCTTGATCAGAGCTTGGATGGGAAATTTATGCGCGAATTACAAACTAATGCCGATTTTGGCTCCCAAGAAATTTCCTGCAATAAAAAAATGCAAAAAATTCATAAATTGCTCAATAAAACTCAGAAATTTTAAATATGGCACTTTATTAGAATATTGAGAGTAATTAGGCATTTAATTAAAAATATAAACCCTAATGTTTAGATTAAAATGCCTAATTACACAGTTTAAGCGCGTAATCACCCCCCTAACTAATGTTTTGATAGTCTCTAACAAATAACGTGAATGAATTTCAGGGCGGTGCCCACAACTATGAACTCCAGCGAACATGAAATTAATACACATGAAACACACAAATACCGTTTCACATGCAAAAATATAATTGAATTTCACACAAGCTCGTTCATATTCAATGTACACAACTCCGAAGCACATCACTCATACAAGTTTCATCGTTTATATGTCATTTAAGAACAATATACTCACATGAAGTTAACTAGCGGCACAATTCAGAGTTAATGTGATCATATAAGTTCGGGTATAAATAGGTAAAATCTCAAGGTGTGTGTGATGTGCATGACTCATTACACCTAAGGTACCAGTGAACACCTACAAAACGGTCACTTTGACTCAGCCTAACTGGTATACCTGAAAAACACTCAAAAGGATTGGATTCACTCGTCATATATGAGGAGGAGTGTCGCGATCAAGCATACCACATACTGAAAGAAACAAAAACTAAGTATATGGAGTGGAGTAGTTTGAGAAGGATCTAACCTATCTATGAGGTGTCGAGTATTTCACCCTAACATCTTCTCACCTACTTGCCATATCCAACCGAGACCACCCTAGATCAATTTATTCACAAACTTGACGTGAATACATCTTAGGCATTAAACGATTGAAGAATCTTCATACGTGGAGAACATGTGTCGTGTCCTTGACTTTTTTTTTTTGTGTGTAGTATTTCTGTGGAGCAAGCATTAACATTTCATTTCATGTGAATTTCTATTTCTTATTCTTTCTTTTGCTCATTCTTCATTTTCTGTCTTTTCTTGTTCAATTTGGACAATCATTACACTTCTTTTGTTATCTTCATACCATCAACGGGAATTAAGCTCGAACAGTGGTCCATGAACTAAGTCTATTTCTAGGGGTGGCTCAATCTTCACATCTTGAGTAAGCTACAAGACCTAGATTTCTATCTTCCCACTAGATGTCACCTCTAGGCTAGCAAATCAAAAACGAAAACTAGTGTACAAAGAATCATCCAAAAGAAGGGAGAACTTGAGTTCCATGAACTTTGATTTAATGTTGACACTCTAAAGGATGATAAATAGCTCAAAGATATCTCACAAGATGTCATAGTCACCACGAGTGTTCTCTCAGTGCTCACAGGAAATCCTAAGTGCAATGAATCACGTGAATGTGTATATTCAGTCTCATGAGATGTCGTGTGAATATAAGAAATTATGTAGGCAGATTAACACGAGTGTACCACCAATCAATTCTTTATGGAGTTACAAAGTCATATAAAGAGAAACTATGCATAAATGATTCAAGTGTGTAATTTTTAAGTTATATGCAGGTATGTGAAGGGTATAAGTCAGTGTTAATCATGACATAATTCAGTGTAATTCCTCACTACTCTTCCTTTCTTTCTCTTTTTGAAATATTTTTTTTTCAAATTAATATATAAAACCCAATAAGTATACGTGCACAGTGTCATATGCAAATGCTCACCCCCTCCCTCCCCCAAACTAAAGTGGAACATTGTCCTCAATGTGAAAGCATAGAGGAAATAGAAAAACTATGTGTGGGAGAAATAAGGCGTACCTGGGTGGCGAAGTAATGGAAAAGAAAAACTAAACTATAAGAAAATGTACCTGAAAATTAACTAAAAATAAAATAAGGTAAAACAAAATGAAAAGAAGGGAAATAAAAACATCACAGTTGTCTGGCAGATGCTTTGGTGGAAATTTTTATGGTGGGTGCGGGTCTATAAATTGCAATAGTAGGTTTCCAAATTTGAGCCGCCACAATGAGTCAGTCTTCATACCTGTAAGAAAGTCAGCCTTGAATGAATTAATACTCGTCAAAATGTCATACAATACGTATGCAGATCGAATTTCTTGTTTTAACAAGAATGAGTCTTTATTCAGCATCTTTTCTGGGAAATTTACTTTTTTACGAACTAGAGTTTGAGAAAAAGTTATTGGAACAATTACCTTTAGTTCTTCAGAAGCATTAGCATTAAAAGTTTTACCTAGTTCCTTGAAAATTAGACTCTCACCAGTCTACTCACCCTTTTTATCAGGTGTACCAATCATCTTACCACTGTAGAGACTTTTTTTAGCATTGGGCTCTTTGACATTTAATTCAGTCGAGAGTTACAGTTCAACGATTGCCAAGCTATAAGGATGATGTACCACAGGTTGGTACTCCTTATTAGTATCAGTCTCCTCATTAACCGATTGCTCCACTTCTAGGCTCGTTTCCTTTGATTTTTTTTTGACTTCATCTGTTTTAGCCATAACTTTAGATGCTGGGACAATTGATTGTCCAGTGATGAGCATCTCAGGTTGGGAAACTTATTTCCCACTTCTCGAAGTGCTGGCGGCCTCCGCTGTCTTAAAAGAATCATTATATACTTGTTGTTGTTACTGCTGGTCTTATTGAGGACTAGGCTAAGGTTCCATGTGTGATTCCTCTTTTTCTAAGATGCCCAACTACATGTTCATCGCATTAATGGTGTCTCGCAATTCATTGAAGTCTTGAGTGTGTTGAGTATACTTGTTGATCTGAATTTGCATGAACTGTTGGAGCATATTCACCATCTGTGTTGTGCTATCATCAAGAAGTCCTGACGTCGCACAGCTCTGAGGGGTCTGTTGTGGTTGATATCGAAGCGGAAGATTGTATGGGTAGTATGTTGGCTCATATGCATCTCCAACACTAATTGTGCTGATGAGGTGTACTGTCATAAGTGCCTAATTATATCGTGTATTCCACTGTGGGACACTCTCAGCTAGATAATTAAAGAATGATAATACCTGATCTGGATCTTTGCTGAAGGGTTCTCTATTGCACATGGTCTGGACAAAGTGCTTGCAATCAGGGGTAAAAGCAGTATAAAAACAATTAACTAACCTCTATGATTTAAACCTGTGATGTGGACAAGTACTTAGCAGATTCTTGAATCGCTCCTAACAAGTCCGAAATGTCTCGTCACCCTATTGCACAAACTGAATAATCTGTTCTTGCAAAAATTGAGTTCTCTGTGAGGGAGAAAACATATGTAGAAATTCACACTCCATATTAGCCCAATTAGTGATAGAGTGAACTCTCAAGGAATGAAACCACATCTGTGCCCCATCCTACAAATAGGCAAGAAATAAACACAGTCTAGTAGATTCATCAGTTCTAGCATGAGAGAAAAACATATTGCAAGTTAACTCGAACTCTAGCAGGTGTTGATAAAGGAACTCAGATTCTGTCCCGTAGAACTGGGGTAGCAATGACGTTCTCCTGTGCTGCATCATGAAATCAAACTCTTCATTAGGCAAAACTGTAATGACCTGCTTAATAAACTAATTTTTATTTTTTTATATATAAACAATAACATTCTACATGCTCTTATACCAAACTGTAACGACCTAATTAATAAACTAATTTTTATTTATATATATATATATATAGAATAACATTCTACATGCTCTGATACCTTACTAGGGTAAACCCAAATATAAACCTAAGTAGCAAGAAGCAGAACTAAATAAACATATCCATATGTAAATATATACAATACCATACCATACAATACCAGAGTGCTACATGTTTCCCAAAATGTACACATATCACGATTTCCCAAAACACCCTCAACCATGCTGGGATATACAAAAACACTCCCAAAATATACTCACTCTCTGACAGGGCACCACTGAAGCCCCTCTATCTGCAAGCCTGATCTGCTCACCTACCTGGATCACCTGAAAAATGTTTCAACACTGGGATGAGCCAACGCTCAGTAAGACGAAATATGCTATAACTAGTGTGTGGCAAATGAGCTACTATAAATGAATCATGAAATTTGCTTTCATATAAACATGTATAACTGAATATGTAAGTATGGTATAAGTAATAAAATTCACCCCCCTTTCCATGTTGCTTAACATTACAGTATCGGAGTCTACTATTCAAAATACTTCTATTATACATAAGTGTATTCCCTGTTTCTATAAATCTGTACATATGTAGTAGTAACTGAAAATGTTCCTTGTGGATATCTGTGTGTCATGACTTACCCCCTCATGATAGGGTCGTGCGGTCCATAGGCGGGATTTACCCTGACTGGCCAACCAGGAATAAATCACTATACTCCATTGCTCGATCTGCCCACCTCAACCCATATCTGGATGGGGAGCCTAACCTCTTCAAGGGCCTAAGTGATTGACCTTACCACGTATTATCTGAATAGGTGGTTACTCTCATAAAGTAACATAATATCTGTAGCAATGGTACCGTGCACTGTAACTGTATAATCCAACAGGGTCTGATATCATATAATACATTTCTATGTATATATCTGTCTAATTTACCATGATTCTAAATAATTGAAATAACCATGATGCTGCATAAACTATACTGTAATTCATACATTGTAATATTGAGAACTGTATAATCGTAACACTGAAACTGCATAATTATAATACTAATATTCGTATAATCATGTACTGAGATTCATAAAATCATGGTACTGAAATATCGTAAAATCAGAATACTAAATTATCGTAAAACATAACTCGTACTATATTCATATTCACAAGCCACGCGATACTTAAATACATAATTTTCATAATTAAATAAACTATATAATATTTCAAAAGTTCCTAGCATAGCATATTTCCCTTACCTGACTACTGGAAAGCCCCTATGGAATACTAGCCTAACACCCGCAGGGCCTCCTACAAAACACCCTGAAAATAATATTTTCCAGAACATAATATCAGTATTTCATCGCCTACATCATTTCTTATAACTACCATAAGGCCAAAAATGGGCTAAAAGACCTTTCCCTGAATTTGGGATGAATTCCAACTCGATCCCACCAACGATCCGCTCTGACAGACTTGTAGAGAACTGCATCGGGAGCGTCGTGGTAGCCTCAAATCTTCGATTCGGCGACTGGCGGGGCCAAAATCGAAGAGAGAAGGGAGAGAGTGACGTAGAGAGAGAGAGAGAGAGAGAGAGAGAGAGAGAGAGAGAGAGAGGGAGGAGTGTGGAGAGTGAATAAAAATCCAGTTTTTAGCTATTTATAAGGCCAGATTCGTTAACGAGACATGTCACCTCGTCGACGAGTCCTTCATTAAATTCATTGACAAGGCCTTGCACTCGTTGACGAAATTCAGAGTAGCCAAAAACCACACTCGGTATTTTCTAGTCGACGAAACCCTGTATTTGTCGATGAAATTCCTTATGCACTCATCGACGAAACCCTGTATTCGTCGACGAGTCCAGACAATTCCTTAATACTATTATTATTATTCCTAAAATGCAATGTCGTCGACGAAGCCTACGGCCTCCTTTGGTTTCTGTTACTATTTTATCTCCCTCTTTATTATTAAAATTCTATTATTCTTACGGTCATTACATTCTCTCCTCCTTATAAAATTTCATCCTCGAAATTTACTATCTGAATTTCTATCTGTACTCTCCATCATCCAGTAAAAGAAAATGGTCTACTTATTTTATTACCTGCCCTCACTTATGGTGGAGGAATACCGTGGTTACATGGGTTGTTCTGGGAGATTACAACCATAACAGAAAATTTCTCCCAAAACCAAAATACTACCTAACCTATACTCTACATTACAATTACACTGAACTCAACAAAATAAAATTACTATCTAAGCATATACATCATTACTATAATTCATCAAATAAATGGGAATATTTCTGTCTAATTTCATTTTCAAGCTCCCATGAGGCTTCCTCAATCGTGTGATTTCTCCATAGAACTTTCACTAGTGGTATCTTCTTGTTGCGCAATTCTTGTTCTTTACTATCTAAGATCTGACTAGAGTTTCTTCATATGCTAAAGCCTCACTGACTTCCAATTCTGCATGGCTGATGATATGGGAAGGATCTGGGATGTATTTCCTTAACATAGAAACATGAAATATGTCATGATCTCGAAACAGAGATGGCAATAACGTTAGCCGATAAGCTATTGACCCAATCTTCTCAAGTATCTGAAATTGGCCAATAAACCTACGGCTCAACTTACCCTTCTTCCCAAATCTCAAAATCCCCTTCAGTGGAGTTATTCTCAGAATTGCATGATCACCCACTTCAAATTCCCGGCGGCGAGTATCTGCATAACTTTTCTGCCGACTCTGTGCTGCACTGATCCTTTCTCCAATAAGTCGGACTCTATCACTTGCTTGTTGAATTATCTCTGGACCCAAAACTCATCTTTCGCCTAATTCATCCTAGAAAAGAGGAGATCTACACCTCCTACCATATAATGCCTCATAGGGTGCCATGCCGATGCTAGACTGATAACTGCTATTATAAGAAAATTCAACTAGTAGCAAAAACTGAATCCAGCTACCTCCAAAATCTAGCACATAAGCTTGAAGCATATCTTCCAATACCTGGATGATTCTCTCAGTCTGACCATCGGTCTGAGGGTGAAAAGCTGTGTTGAATGCTAGTTGAGTCCTTAGTGCCTCCAGTAAACCCCTCCAGAACCGTGATGTAAAACGTGGATCACGGTCCGAGACTATGGATACCGCCACTCCATGGGATCAAACAATCTCCTGTATGTAAATCTTTGCTAACCTGTTCATTGGGTAGCTAACCTTAATAGGTAGAAAATGCGCTGTCTTCTTCAATCTATCAACTATCACCCAGATGGCATTTTGTCCATGCAACACCGGCGGCAGCCCAGTAACAAAATCCATGGACACGTGGTCCCACTTCCACTCGGGAATGAAAAGTGGCTGCAACTGACCAGCCGGCCTTTGGTGCTCAGCCTTAACCTGCTGGCACATCAGACACTACTGCACAAACTCTGCTATCTCCCTTTTCATGCCACTCCACTAGAAATAATCCCACAGATGCCTATACATTTTTGTACTTTCAGGATGAACAATGTATAGAGACCTATGTGCCTCCTCTAAAATCATCTTCCTGATGCTGTCATCTGCAGGCACACACAATCTGGTGCGAAATCTCAAAGCCCCATCATCATAAATACTGAACTCCTCCCCCTGACTATCCTGTACTCTAGCTATCACTTCCACTAACTCTGGATCATCTCTCTAAGCAGCTTTAATCTTCTCATATAATGTGGGTTGTACAACCAAACTGGCAATAAGCGCCTGAGAATCATCCTCCACTAACTCCACACCGAGTCGTTCCAAATCCATCTGAATCGGATGCTGAACTACCACTGCTAGCTGAGCTGTGTCTCCTAATTTAAGGCTCAGTACATCAGCTACCATATTTGCTTTACCTTTTTGGTAACTGATGGTGTAGTCGTAATCCTTAATGAATTCCAACCACCTCCTCTGCCGTATATTCAGCTCTTTTTGTGTAAAGAAATATTTGAGGCTTTTATGATCAGAAAATATCTCACACCTCTCACCATAAAGGTAATGCCTCCAGATCTTCAATGCATGTACAACTACAGCCAATTCTAGATCATAAGTAGGGTAGTTCTTTTCATATTCTTTCAACTACCTGGACGCATATGCCACTACCCTACCATGCTGCATTAGCACACAACTGAGCCCTTTCAAGGACGTGTCACTATAGATAACATAACCATCGCCTCCCGATGGAATAGTCAGAACTGGTGCAGTGACGAGTGGCTGCTTTAATTCCTAGAAGCTCTGCTCACATTCTTCATCCCATAAAAATCTGGCATTTTTCCTAGTCAACCACGTGAGAGGACCTGACAAGGTTAAAAACCCCTAAACAAAATGACAGTAATAACCTGCCAGTCCTAAGAAGCTCCTAACTTCTTGCACATTTCTCTGCCTAATCCAATTTACCACCCCGTCAATCTTGTTGGGATCCACTACTATACCATCTCCTGAGATCACGTGGCCTAAAAATGCCACCTTCTCAAGCCAAAACTCACACTTGCTAAATTTAGCATAAAGCTTCTCCTCCCTGAGAGTCTGCCACACCTGCCTCAAATGCACCTCATGCTCCTCAAAACTCCTTGAGTACACCAGTATATCATCAATGAAAACTACTACAAACTGATCTAGATATTGGTGAAAAACTCTATTCATCAAGTCCATGAACGCACCCAGGGCATTTGTCAACCCAAATGGCATAACGAGAAATTCATAGTGTCCATACCTGGTCCTGAAGGCTGTCTTCACGATGTTCTCTGCTTTTACTCTCACTTGATGATATACAGATATGAGGTCAATCTTGGAATATACCAGTGTACCCTAAAGCTAATCAAACAAATCGTCTATACGGGGTAGAGGATATTTATTTTTAATAGTAACCTTGTTTATCTCCCTATAATCAATGCACATCCTCATGGACCCGTCTTTCTTCTTTACAAACAACACTGGAGCTCCCATGGCGACACACTAGGTCGTATAAACCCCTTGTTCAACAAATCCTGCAACTGATTTTTCAATTCTCCCAACTCGGCTGGAGCCATACGATATGGAACCTTAGAGATCGGCGCAGTCCCTGGAGATAAATCTATAAGAAAATCTACCTCGCGCACAGGAGGCAACCCTGGTAGTTCCTCTAGAAAAACATTTAGAAATTCTCGCACTACTGGAGTGTTGTCAATCTTCAGCTCATTTTCAGATGCTTCTTTCACAAATGCTATAAACCCCTGACCTCCGTCCAGGAGTAATATTCCTGCCTGCACGGCGAACACCAACTGTGTTGGAGCACATACCCGTGAACCAACGAATCTGAATTTCTGCTCTCCAGGAGCTCTGAAAATTACTTCTTTCTGGAAACAATCAATGCTAGCGTGATTGGAAACCAACCAGTCCATACCAAGTATTATATCGAACCCGCACATATCAAACACAATAAGATCTGCTAGTAATACTTTTCCCTGAATTTCTATCGGATAGCCTCTAAATACCTTCTGACATCTGATCACTGATCCTGATGGTGTAGTTACAAACAATGCTATATCTAATGATTGGGTCTCACTCTCAGATAGTTTAACATAAGATGCAGAAATGAAAGAATGAGTAGCACCCGAGTCAAAAAGAACAATCACTGGATATGATGAAATAGTAAATGTACTTGTCACCACATCCGTAGTAGCCTCTGCACCTCCTGGCGTTAGAGCGTATACTCGTGCTGGGGCCACATTCCTCTGCTGGCCACCCTGAGGCGCCTGGTATCCTCCCCGAGCTGCTTGATGTCCTCCCTGATAGGGCCTAGGTGCTGGGACCTGGTCTTGCTGACCTGGGCACTCACGCAACATATGACCGGGTCTCCCACAAGGATAACATACACCCTTGCCTACCCTGCACTCTCCCAAATAATATCTCCCACATGTCTAACAAACCGGGTATATCGGTGTACCCTAGTTCGCACGAGGTCCTGCCATTTGTCTCTGATCTCCCTTATCGCGACCCCCTCTCCATGGGCCCCTACTGAAGCTAGCCTGAAAAACCTGAGGCATGGGCCTCTTCCTCTGACTCTAAGCTGCTACGCCCCTCTGAATACCACTCTTAATAATTGCAGCTCTTTCTACAACCTCTGTGAATGTTTGAGCCCTAAAACCAATCACCTGCTCAAACAAGTTCTGCCTCAGTCCCTCTTCAAACTTCCTCTCCTTTTTCTCTTCATCAGGTGCTAGATGTGGAGCAAAACGCGACAACTCAACAAATCGAGCCACGCACTGGGATACAGTCATCTTCCTATGTACCAAATGTAGGAATTCTGCTGCCTTCGCACTCTAAACAATAGAAGGTAAATACCACTCGAAGAACAGGTCCTTGAATCGGTCCCACATCACTGAAACTGGAACCGTCCTTTGCTTCTCTATCAAACGCACTGATCTCCACCAGCGCTTCGCCTCCCCCGTCAACTTGAATGTGGCAAATGCTATTTTCTGCTCATTCATACATGGAAGCACTGCCAATGTCTCCTCGATATCCTGGACCCAATTCTTAGTTAGAGTCGGGTCATCTCCTCTAGCAAAGGATGGGCGCTTCATACTTGTAAACTACTCAATCGAATAGCCACGCTCCCCAGAACACCTGGCCATCTCAGCCATCACCTGCTAAGTGACACTGCACAGTACAGAATCTGTATCTCCTCCACCTATGCTAGAAGGTCCTGGCCTGTCCTCCCCAGCATTCGTGCCCCTACTTCCTAAGTCCATCCTAAAAATAAGAAACACACTTAAGCACTTTATCTCTTATACGGACCTATCCTGTATCAATTTCAAAATTAATTACCTTCCCTAACCTTAACCCAATATCCAATTTTGTCACCTAGACACACGACCTGACAATAGTTTACTATGGTTTTCCTAAAATTGTCACCCAAAAAAAAACAAAAAACTACTCAAATCCTATACCCAGATACAGAACAAACCCTAAATCCTTTTTCTTATACTCTGGTATTGCTTCTGTTGCACTCTAAAGTCTACAGAATCTAGCAACCTAGGCTATAATACCAAACTGTAACGACCTGCTTAATAAATCAATATTTATATATATATATATATATATATATATATATATGTACAATAACATTCTACATGCTCTGATACCGTACTGGGGTAAACCTAAACATAAACCTAAGCAGCAAGAAGCAGAACTGAATAAACATATTCATATGTAAATATATACAATACCATACCATACAATACCAGAATGCTTCATGTTTCCCAAAATGTACACATATCACGGTTTCCCAAAATACCCTCAACCATGCTGGGATATACAAAAGCACTCCCAAAATATACTCACTCTATGACAGGGAACCACTGAAGCCCCTCTATCTGCGAGCCTGATCTGCTCACCTACCTGGATCACCTGAAAAATGTTTCAACATTGGGATGAACCAATGCTCAATAAGACGAAATATGTTATAACTAGTGTGTGGCAAATAAGCTACTATATATGAATCATGAAATCTATTTTCATATAAACATGTATAACTGAATATGTAAGTACGGTATAAGTGATAAAATTCACCCCCCCCCCTTTCCATGTTGCTTAACATTATAGTATCGGAGTCTACTATTCAAAATACTTCTATTATACATAGGTGTATTCCCTGTTTCTGAAAATCTGTACATATGTAGTAGTAACTAAAAATGGTCCCTGTGGATATCTGTGTATCATGACTTACCCCCTCATGATAGGGTTATGCAGCCCATAGGCGGGATTTACCCTGGCTGGCCAACCAAGAATAAATCATTATACTCCATCGGTCGATCTGCCCACCTTAACCCATATCTAGATGGGGAGCCTAACCTCTTCAAGGGCCTAGGTGATCGACCTTACCACGTATTATCTGAATAGGTGGTTGCACTCATAAAGTAACATAATATCTGTAACAACACTACCGTGCACTGTAACTGTAAAGTCCAGCAGGGTCTGATATCATATAATACATTTCTATGTATATATCTGTCTAATTTACCATGATTCTGAATAATCGAAATAACCATGATACTGCATAAACTGTACTTTAATTCATACATTGTAATATTGAGAACTATATAATTGTAACACTGAAACTGCAGAATCATAATACTGATATTCGTATAATCATGGTACTGAGATTCATAAAATCATGGTACTGAAATATCGTAAAATTAGAATACTGAATTATCGTAAAACATAACTCGTACTATATTCATATTCACAAGCCACGCGATACTTAAATACATAATTTTCATAATTAAATAAATTATATAATATTTCAAAAGTTCCTAGCATAGCATATTTCCCTTACCTGACTACTGGAAAGCCCCTATGGAATACTAGCCTAACACCCGCAGGGCCTCCTACAAAACACCCTGAAAATAATATTTTCCAGAACATAATATCAGTATTTCATCGCTTATATCATTTCTTATAACTACCATAAGGCCAAAAATGGGCTAAAAGACCTTACCCTGAATTTGGGATGAATTCCAACTCGATCCCACCAACGATCCGCTCTGACAGACTTGTAGAGAACTGCATCGGGAGCATCGTGGTAGCCTCAAATCTTCGATTCGGCGACTGGCGGGGCCAAAATCGAAGAGAGAAGGAAGAGAGTGATGTAGAGAGAGAAAGGAGTGCGGAGAGTGAATAAAAATCCGGTTTTTAGCTATTTATAAGGCCAGATTCGTTAACAAGACATGTCACCTCGTCGACGAGTCCTTCATTAAATTCATTGACGAGGCCCTGCATTCGTCGAAGAAATTCAAAGCAGCCAAAAACCACACTCGGTATTTTCTCATTGACGAAACCCTGTATTCGTCGACGAAATTCCTTATGCACTCGTCGACAAAACCCTATATTCATCTAGGAGTCCAGGCAATTCCTTAATACTATTATTATTCCCAAAATGCAATGTCGTCAACGAAGTCTATGGCTTCCTTCTGTTTCCGTTTCTATTTTCTCTCCCTCTTTATTATTAAAATGTTATTATTCTTCGGATCACTACAAAAACAATGAAAGAGGGTGCAGTGGTGTATTCAAGCTACAGAAAGTCCATCATCGTGTGTGGTGCAGGTGCAACCATATTTATTTGTTTTTTTTTTTTTTCAAAACTCATTTTTTTTCTTTTTTCTTTTTTTTTCTTTTTTTGTTTTCTTCTTCTTTTTCTTTTTTTCTTTTTCATAAGACTAATTAAAATGATGGGAAAAAATACTAATTTGAGACTAGGACCGACATCCCCGGCAACGGTGTCAAAAACTTGACTCACTTGAAAAATGAGCAGCTTAGAAGCTATCCCAAGTATAGGAGTTACGTCATGTAATATTCAACCCAAGGGTTAGATCATCTCCTCAAGGAATGCATTTTAATCTCAAGTTTTATGCTCTCCTAATCGAAAAATAAAAGTTACTGAACTTAGTTCAGATTTGAGATTTTCAAGATTGGTTAAGATTTCCTTCGACAAATTAAACGAACACGCAAATTAAAACTCTAATCCTAGCATGCACTACACTAAAGATGGTGACTTTAAACACGTAATGAAAACACACAAGAATGAAAACTCAATCAGACACATACACAAACAATAAATAAATAAAACAAACCTTTAACAAAATCATGAAATTGAGTCAAGCATCACAATTTAAACGCAAACACGAACTCAACAAAAAATTAACACTCAAACGATAACGGAACACGATAAAAACATGAGGTTTAATAAAATAGACCCTAACTAAATCGAGCTTCAATAAAAATTTTAAATCTTGAAAAAAAACAACCAAACTTAATTTAAACGATTAACTTAAATCTACCACTAATTAAGAGCAAAGAAATAAATAAATAATTTCAATAAAACTTAGATACCTTACAATGTTCAACGATTAAAATTAAAAATAAACTTAAAAAAAAAAACAAGACTTTATCATTATCCAACTAGCTAACAAATAAATAAAAAACAATCTAAGAATTAAACTTTTATCAAAGTTCATTGACTAACAAATAAAAGAAAGAAAAGATAAAAGAAAGAGAGAGAGGGGGGGGAGAGAGAGAGAGAGTAAATATGTGTCCTCGGGTGTTTGTAGGAGTGTGGCTATGCTGGTGCTGTGGTGTGATGCTCGGCTGTCTGAAGAAGATGGAGCTTGAAGGGAAGTTGCAGAGGTGGCCCGAGAGTGGAGGTAGCTGTTGTGGCTAGTCTCGGCTTCTTAGCTGCTGCTGTGGGTGGTGACTTGGCCATGGGGCAGAGCCTGGAGTTGGTATTGGAGTTGTTCTAGGTGCTCTCAAATGGCATTGCTGTGGCTGGTCTCGGCTTCTCGACTGCTGCTGGGTTGCTGGTGGTTGCCGAAGCAAGAGAGTTGCAGAGAGAAGGAGGATGGAGCAGCGAGAAGAAGGAAAATAAAAAAACTGAGGGAATTCAAGAGAGATGGGAGAGTAACTGGGAGAGAGAGGAAGAGAGAATAAGAAGAGAAACGTAAGAAAAAAAAATAGAGAGGGAGAGAGTAGGGAAGCGGGGGAAGAGTGGGATAGATTGAGGGCCGAAAACACAAAGAAAGGTAGAGAGTGAGGGAGGAGAAGGGAGGTGCATGGGGGAACACCAAGAAAATAAAGGGAAAATAACATAAATAGCAAGGGAAGGGGCTGCCCTATGACCCGGATCTAGCTAACCCGACCCGGTCTGCATGGCCGGGTCACATCAAGTTGCTTTGATATTTATTTTTTTTTTCTTTTTTGTTTCTTATTTTTCTCTCCACTAACATGGCCCGTTTTGACTCTCCTGAAGCCCGTTTCTCTCAAAGCTCAAAACACGAAAATTGTAGATAATCTTCTTGTCTTTCCTTGAAAATTCTAATCACCTCGATCGTAGCTTGGACGGGAAATTTATGCACAAATTACAAACTGATGCCGGTTTTGGCTCCCGAGAATTTTCCTACGATAAAAAAATGCCAAAAATTCATAAATTGTTTAATAAAACTCAGAAATTATAAATAGGACATGTTGGCCTAATAAGGCTTACAATTCTTATTTTGATGATAACAAATCAATTATGTGTTTAATATGGTTCAAGTGAAAGTTTTTCAAGAAAAAGGAAAATCTTAAAGGAAGTGTCAAAGCTCAAGAGCATAAGGAAGCCTATAGATTAAAAAGAAATATTGAAGAACATAATAAAGCTTATGGATTACAAAGAGACTTTAGAGAGCATGAAGAATAAAGATATACTGGTGAAAGCTCAAAGAAAAGATTGAAACTTCAATGAAGATGGAAGAACAAAATTAAAGAACAAAGAATTATATTTTTTCAAGGATGTTCTAAACGTAAGTACTTCAAAGTTAATTTCAAGTATAAATTGGATTGAAGCTCTAAAAATTTAGAAATATATTTTTTAAAGAATATTTTTATAATCAATGAAAAGAAAGGGTTTTTGAAATAATGAAGGGTCAGGCGACAGCCATGATATGGCAGGCGACCGCCAAATTAAGTAAGAGGTTTTTCAAAAAGTCAGTAGCAAGACAGGCGACTACCTAAACAAGTCAGGCACCAGCGTGAACATGACATGCGACTACCAGCATTCTATGTTGAGAGTTTGTTCTGATAGGCAACTGTCAAGTCGTGGCAAACGACTGCCACTCGAACGTTGGCATAAAAACTCTTAACGGGAAAGATTTTTTAAACAATGTTTTTGGACAAAATTATTTTAAAATACTTGGAAACTATTTTAAGGAAACTTTGGGGGTAAGGAATGGCTACTAAACATCTATAAATAGCCCCAATCTTCAAAAGTTTTAGAAACCAAGCAATCTTCAAGCATTCAAAGTTCTCAAAGGCTCTCAAACTCTCTTGTGTTCAAACTACTAATTTGCTACTGATTCATACTTTGAAGCAAAGCTTTCAAAGTCAGAATCTTTCATCTTTTGAAAGTTATTTGGTGATTCATACTAAGTATTGAGCTTCAAGTTCTTTTATATTTGAATTGCTTTGAAGTATTATTGTGCTGATTGTTGTACTAACCTACTCTGCTATGAGAGTGTTTTCTTGTACACAAAATCTCCTTCTCTTGATTCTTATTCATAGAAGATTCAAGGCTGTAGAATCGTTGGACCAAACAAGGGAATATTGTTTGGAGAGGCGAGCTCTAGCCTAACGGAAGGAGTGTTTTGTAATCGGTATTGTTCCACCCATCAACGTAACTAAACTAGTGAAGCCTTTGGTGATTTACCAAAGGCGAGGACGTAGGCTAGGTATAAGCCGAACCTCGTAAAATCTTGTGTCTCTCTCTCTCTTCCTTACTCTTTACTTTTTCAGCAAAGACTTATAATCTGCGTGTATGCTTTTAATTGATTAATTCTGAGTGTTTAGTTGTTAAATAGACCGGAGGATAATTTGTTTTTGGTTTGATCAGCATTGATTGCGGAAACCGAAAGGGACTACATTGGTTGATCAACTAAAACTTATTAATCTAAAAGTTGGTTTGAAAGCTAAACATAAGAAAGACCTGTGAGTTTGGAATAAACACAAGGCTTTTACAAATTCAAGCAATTTATTACATGGTGATTGAGATAAATATTAATTTGTCGATTATCTTGATTGATTGTGGATCAAATTGTTTTTATATTCAATTGTTGTGATTGATTGATAATTAAGAATTAAAATTAAAATAATTTTAAAAATACCATTTCACACCCCCCCTCCCTCTTGGGAAGCTATCCTAATTTAAATTGGTATCAGAGCCTAGTTATAGAAAATTCTTAACAAGCAGTTATAAAAAAATCTAAATGGCTAACATAGGAGTAGCTCCTTTTGGAGAGGGCCAATCCTCAACTCGTCCACCAATCTTTTGTGGACACAACTACACTTTTTGGAAAAAACAGAATGCAAATCTACCTCCAACACATGGATTGGAAAGCTTGGGAAGTAGTTGTAGAAGGAGACCTTGTTCCCACCAAAATAATAGATGGAAAACATATCCAAAAGAGAAAAAGGATATGATTGATTTAGATTATAAGATGCTTCAAATAAACTCAAGTGTTAGAAATGCTTTATATTGTACGTTAGACGCTAATGAATTCAATAGGGTAATGGCTTGTAAAACAGCTAAAGAAATATGGGACAAATTAGAAGTCACATATAAAGAAACCATTGATGTAAGGGACAATAGAATAGACATGTTAACTAGCGAATATGAAGCATTCAAAATGAATTCAGATGAATCCATATCAAGTATGTACACAAGATTCACCCACATAATTAACTCCCTAAATTCCTTAGGTAAAACATATACAACCTATGAAATGAATAGGAAAATTTTGAGAGGCCTTCCCTCAATATGGGAACCTAAGGCTACAGCAATTGCCAAAGGAAGGAACCTTAAGACTACCTCCTTAAATGAACTCATAGGATCACTTCTTACTTATGAAATGGCTCTAAAAGAAAGGAATCCTAAACCAAAGCATAAGAAATCTATTGCACTAAAAGCTTCAAGCCACAGCTCAAGCGAAGAAGAAAGTGAATCAAGTGAATTGGATCAAGATGAATTAGAATACATCACTAAGAGGCTGTGAAAGTTTTATAGAAGGAATAAAAGATTTCCTAAGAAGTTCAACAAAAGAAAAACTGAAAAGGTGGAATCAAGTAGAAAAGAAAATAAAAGTAAAAGTGAACCTCCTATATGCTATCATTGTAAGAAACTAGAACATATCAAACTAGAGTGCCCTTTGCTCAAGAAAGACAAGAAAAAAAAAAAAGAAGGAAACTATGAAGGCTACTTGGGATGACTCAAGCTCTAGTGAAACTGAAAATGAATCAAGTGGACAAGAGATGGCAAATGTATGCTTCATGGCGAACGATGAAGAGGTAAACTCCTACTACTCTTCATCTGAATCTAGCAATGAATCTTATGATGAGTCTTGTGATAGCGTGCCCTCATACAGAGAATTACAAGCAGAATTATTTTCTTTACATAAAAGATTTATAAAAGTTTCCAAAAGAAATATAACCTTAAAAGATCAAAGTAAAGAACTTCTGAAACAACTTGAATCATTTAAAACTATTGAAGAAGAAAAGGATTCTTGTATAAAGAAGTTAGAAGAAGGAGTATGTAAAGCATCTCAAGAGTTAACCAAAACTCATAAAGAAAACTTAAGTAAAAAGGATCAAGAAATAAATGAACTAAAGAAATTAGTATAAGGTAGAGAACAAGTTATATATAATTTTACTAAAGGGAAAGGTAATTTTGAAAAAATGATTGGACAACAAAGGTTACATGGGAATAAAGAAGGAATAGGTTACAATGGTAAACCAAACAAAAAGAATAAGAAATTATACATGGGATATTTTGTAAAGGAAGCCAAGCACTATGCTAGCACTTCCTCACACAACAAACATGAACACACTACTTGTTATATGTGCAAGACCAAAGGTCATGTAATGTTTGATTGCCCACTAAAAAGGAAGTTTGTTAAAATACAAGGTGAATGGAAAGTCAATAATGGATCTAACAACAAAATAAAGAAAGTTAAAAGGATTTGGGTTCCTAAAACTAACCAAATGAATCCTCCATTGTAGGTATGTTTTAGGACAACATCATCAACGGACAAGTGGTACTTGGACAGCAAGTGTTCAAGACACATGACCGGCAATAAGACCAAGTTGACATCATTAAAACAAAAGAATGGAGGTTATGTCACCGTCGGCGATAATGCCAAAGGTAAGATCATTGGCATCGGGAGAATAGGTAAAGAACCTTCTATTACTATTGATAATGTATTAAAATATAATCTTTTAAGCATAAGCCAATCGAGTGACAAAGGGTTTGAAATAATATTTAAGAAAGAAAAATGTGTTATTCGGAATCCCAAAGAAAATAAAATCTTATTTATAGCTCTTAGGATAAATAATGTTTATTGTATAAATCTTGAAAATCTAAAAAATGAAAATGTAACTTGTTTGGAAGCTATAAATGATATAAGTTGGCTATGACATAGAAAGTTAGGACATGCTAGCATGGACTTATTATTAAAATTATCAAAGAAAAATCTTGTAAAAGGATTACCAAATACTAAATTCATAAAAGATAAGATATGTGACGCATGCCAAAAAAGGAAAGCAAGTTAAAACTAGCTTTAAAAAGAAAAAAGTATATATCTACTGAAAGACCCCTAGAACTTTTACATTTAGATTTATTTGGTCCAACTAGAACCTTAAGTCTAGGAGGAAAACAATATGCTTTTGTGATAGTAGATGATTATTCAAGATTTACTTGGGTATTATTTCTATCTAGTAAAGATGGAGCTTGTAATATGTTAATTTTCTTATGTAAGAAATTACAAAATGAAAAAGGATATAATGTAACAAGTTTTAAATGTGATCAAGGAAAAGAATTTAAGAACAAGGAAGTCGATAAATTTTGTAATGAACATGGAATATCTCATAATTTTTCAGCTCCTAGAACTCCACAACAAAATGGAGTTGTAGAAAGAAAAAATAGAATTCTACAAGAAATGACAAGAACTATGCTTAATGAGAATAATTTACCTAAATACTTTTGGGCTGAAGTTGTAAACACAGCTTGTTATATTATAAATAGGGTATCTATAAGATCAAGTATAGATAAAACACCATATGAACTACGGAAAGGAGGAAAACCTAATATCTTTTACTTTCATGTATTTGGGTGCAAATGCTTCATTCTTAACACTAAAGATGATTTAGGAAAGTTTGATACAAAATCTGATGAAGGTATCTTTTTAGGCTACTCTATAAATAGTAAAGCCTATAGGGTTTATAATAGGAGAACTCTTACTATCATTGAATCAATACACATAACATTTGATGAATCCAACCTTTATGAAAATAAAATTCAGAATGATGAAAAAGAAGATGTTTCAAAAAATAAAGAAGATATTAAAATAAAGGAAGAAAATATTAAAGAAACTTCAAATGAAAACATTGTAGAAAGTCTAAAACTACCCAAAGAATGGAAATATTCAAAAATTCATCCAAAAGAACAAATAATTGGAGAAACTTCAAAAGGTATAACCACTCGAGCTTCTTTGAAAAATATTTGCAATCATTATGCCTTTATCTCAAGAAGAACCTAAAAATATTGATGAAGCTTTAAAAGATGACTTTTGGATTATAGCTATGCAAGAGGAACTAAATCAATTTGAAAGAAGTCAAGTATGGGAACTTATACCAAAACCCAAAGACAAATCAATCATAGGAACTAATGGGTGTTTAGAAATTAAAAGGATGAAAATGGAGTTGTTGTAAGAAATAAAGTTAGGTTAGTAGCTCAAGAATATAATCAAGAAGAAGGCATTGATTACGATGAAACTTTTGCCCCCGTAGCAAGAATGGAAGCAATTAGGATGCTCTTAGCTTTAGGGACTTCAAATTATATCAAATGGATGTAAAAAGTGCTTTTTAAAATGGATATATAAATGAAGAGGTTTATGTAAAACAACCTCCAGGTTTTGAAAATTCAAAAAATCCGGATTATGTATTTATATTGACTAAAACTCTATATGGATTAAAGCAAGCTCCTAGAGTTTGGTATGAAAGACCAAGCAAGTTCCTAATCCAAAGTAATTTCTCAAGAGGAAAGATAGATAGTACGTTGTTTATCAAAACCAAAAACAAAGACATGCTTATAGTACAAATTTATGTTCATGATATTATTTTTGGGGCAACCAATGAGTATTTATGTAATGAATTTGCTAAATCCATGCAAAAAGAGTTTGAGATGAGTATTATAGGAGAATTAAATTACTTTCTAGGATTACAAATCAAACAAGCAAAAAATGGAACTTTCATAAGTCAAACTAAATATATTAAAGATATGTTAAAAAAGTTTGATATAGAAGAAAGCAAACCTATAGGAACTCCTATGAGTACTTCAACTAGTCTTGACAAAGATGAAAAAGGGAAACAAGTTGATACTAAGCATTACTGAGGAATGATAGGAAGCTTACTTTATTTAACAGCAAGTAGACCGGATATTATGTTTAGTGTATGTATGTGTGCAAGGTTTCAGTCAGCTCCTAAGGAATCACAACAAACAGAGGTCAAAAGAATACTTAGATATCTAGTAGGCACACTTGAACTAGGTTTATGGTATCCAAAGGAATCTGAATTTGAAATGATTAGTTATTCAGATGCAGACTTTGCTGGATGTAAAATAGATAGAAAAAGCACAAGTGGAACATGTCATTTTCTAGGACATTCTTTAGTTTCATGGTCTTCAAGAAAACAAAACTCTGTGGCATTATCCAGAGCTAAGGCAGAATACATTGCTGCAGGAAGTTGTTGTGCTCAAACATTGTATATGAAATAGCAACTAAAAGATTTTAAAATACAATATCAAATTATTCCCATCAAATGTGACAACACAAGTGCCATTAATATTTCAAAAAAATCCAGTATCACACTCAAGAACAAAACACATTGACATAAGACATCATTTCTTGAGAGATCATGTGCAAAACAAAGATATAATGCTAGAATTTGTAAATGCAAATGACTAATAAGCAGATTTTTTTGACAAAACCTTTATCTGAAGAAAGATTCATATTTATAAGAAGAGAATTGGCATGCTACATGGTCGTGAAGTAATTTAAACTTTGTTATGCTTGGTGGGCGACTGCCACCAAGGTGCCAGGCGACTGCTAGGCTACTGACTTTTTAAATTCCACATAGACAGGCGCAGAAAATGACCTTAGATAGGGAAGGTATAGGCTACAATGGAGTAAGAAATGGGAAAAAGAAAAGTCTATACATAAGGTGATTTGTAAGAAAGTCCAAAGATTGTGCTAGTACCTCTTTCGGTCCATACACCAACGCCTATTATGCCTTGTGTAAGTTGAAGGGTCATACCAAATTTGATTGTGCGCTTAAAAGAAAAGGAGTTAAAATGAGATAAATTTGGAGAGTCAAATCAAATCCCATCTTTTCTTAACACGTAGGTGTTCTCCGGTATTCATAGAACTGATTAGAAGTCCTCATAAAGCCCTAAGTCATGTAGATAAGCCATAGGGGTCTTAACTTGGGAAAATTGGCCAAAACAAAAGGAGTTGACCATGCTCGGGCAATCGAACCATATAGTGCTTTTGCAGTTCGAGCGACCAAACTTGGAAGTCTGACTAGGGTGTTGGCCAGGCTTCGGGTGGCTAAACATTTACGTTCAAATTCATTCAGGCTGTTGAACATGGTTCGGGTAACCGAACAAGGATTTCAGGCGATTGACCCATGTAGTTCATTTTAAGTTCGAGTAGCCGATCTTTGATTTTGCAAAATGGCGCCTAAAATTCAGCCAACCGAACCCTTGCTCAGTCAACCGAAAAAACGCAATGGGGCTCTATAATTAAAGCTATTCGTGCGGCTAAACTTTCTCTTAGGCGCCCAAACAGCTCTGATATATATGGGTTTTTGCAAAATTCAGTTCATTTTTCTCCTATTCTTGAGACTCCACTTGCTTTTTTTTACCCCTCAGCCTAGTACCTTTTGAGGAAATTTTTTATTTCTGGCTAGGGATCATAGACGTGCTACTGATGGTATTCCACTTGAGCAGTGGTTCCCTACACCCAACAGGCAAATCAAGTATGATAGGGTTTTTTGTCTTAAAGATCTCATCTTAGGAAAAATCCTAGATATAGAGTTCATACAAGCCCACTTCATTAATGTCCTGGATATGTTTCGGTACCAGGGGTGGTACGAGTTTATCACCTTCCAGCCTAAGGGGATGTATCCTCTGCTCATCCGGCTATTCTACGACAATCTCGCACAGGGTTGCTAGGGCTACTATTCTAGGGTACTCGAGACTGACCTCCACTTTGATGACGCTTATCTGGAAGAGATGTTTCAAATTGAGCATGACAACTTCATCTGTCCAGATTCTTCCTCCACCTAGATTGGCAAGCAGGATTTCACAGTAAGAACCTTCATCAATCTTGTTATAGTGAATCCTATAGCTGACTTGACACACACTCCCAGCTACATATCACTGACTTTAGAGGCAAAGGTGGTACACCACCTGATTTCATATAATATACTGCCAAAGTCAGGATCTAAGGACCACGTATCCTATTTAGACTACTTTGTGATGTGATGCCTTTTTACAAGAAAGAAGTTAGATCTCCCCAGGCTAATCCTACATTGGATGTTTGTCAAGACCATTGGAAAAAGGCTTATATTACCCTACGGTGGTATCCTATCTAGATTATTTGTTAGGGTGAGGGTTACCAGGACAAAATTTGCTACCATCAAGAAAGTCAGGCCCTTCGACATTTTCAACTCCACAACTCTGAAATTAATGGGATACGAGCTCATTGACAACATGTGATTTCCCACTACTCATGAGAAAGGCCCAGGAGCTCAGGAGATTCCGCAGGAGCCGCCCCATGTGTCGTCCAACGTCGAGATCATGGCGGCCATCACCGGACTCTCTGCATCATTTCAGGAGTTCGAGACCTCCATGTCAAAGCAACCATCCTCCTCTCATGCTAGACTTGACTCACTTTATAGCGAGTTCACCACGTTCTAGTCCGAGGTGCGTGCTAACTTTCATATCCTCGGTGAGCGGTTGAGAAAGATGAATAATGAAGATATTGGGGAGGATGATCAGATGGATACGAGTCGTTTGGATGATACTGATGATCACGACGATGGGGAGACCTAGTGGTGCACCGTGAGGATCCATTTCTTCATATCCCAGCTTTTATCTGACTTATTTTAATGTTTCATTTACATACATATGGTTTGTAATAACTTTAAAACATCTTTTGTTTTTGTTTTTTTATGATGATCACACTCACCACACACACACACCGATACTATCCTGTGGTGATTGCGTTTTTTCTTATGATCATATATATCTACTAGTGCTTAGGATGACATGATTTTTGAGCTTATATGACTATACTATTGAAATGCATACTTAGTGTAGAATGCCTCCTACATGGCGGATGCAGTTGATGAGAATTGTCTACTCGTAGATTTAGGTTCTCGCATGTCTTAAACTCTTGAGATACTGCTTGCTTGAGGATCTTTTTGTACAGGTTAATTTTGGGAAATGTTCTGTTTACAGACAGCATGCTGTTTAATTTTCTATAGACATTTGCCCAAAAGGTTGAAATGACTTTTAAAATTGAAAATTTTGTGTGCAAATGAAACTTGAATCTTGGATTTTAAATGTTTACACTTAGCTCATTTACTTTAACATTTTGAATTCTCTAGAGCTAGTTGTTTGTACATATTTAAAATGCTTTAAAATTGGCAGGTTCTTATGGATAGATCACTTTTTCAAACAAAATGCTACCAAAATTTTTCAAAATTATTGCATATAACTCTATATTGTTTCTAAGTGCTAAACGTCCTAAAACTTGAGTTGTATTTTTAAAATAATTTTTGAATGATACTCAAGTTGATTTATAAAGAAAATGCATATTCTTAAGGGGGGTCATTTAACTTTAAAATCATTAGGCTCTAAGAAAATAAATATATATTTTGCATTCACTTTTATATCCTTTGGAAAATACATTAGCAATTGGTATCAATGTTCACATCTTGGTAAATCTTTATTTGATATGTTCATTTCAAAACTAACAAATGGTAACAATTGGTGTCAAAACAACATGTCTTTATAACTGGTATCCTCTCTACCACGTAGTTATAACAATTGGTATCAGCCCACATGTTTTCATTATACTATACCTTATGGGAATATATGTTTGTTTTGGCAACCAAAGATGATTATGATAAAATTAACATTAAAATATTTTTGAAAAGATGAGTGAAAGCCAAATAAAAAATTAATCTTCATCCTTACATAAGCCAAATGAAAAATTAATCTTCATCCTTACATAATCATCCATTGTGGGAATATAGAACATTAAGATTGCTAATGTGTTGCACGATATTATTAGTCCTTTGATGCAAATACTGTTTGAGTTAATTGATTGAAAAATGTTATATACTATTCATTGAAACTCCAAACAAGTCACTTAGGTACAAGGTTATGTTTGGGAATGGTCTATTTTCAAATGGCATGTTGTCGAATTTTTTTTAAATCCTCCCAATATACCTTTTGTATCTAAATGACATCTTTTTCCCTCGCACTATATTGCTTAGCCCTTTTTGCTATTGCCAAAAGGGGGAGAAGAGGCAAAAGTGGGTAAAACAATGTTTGATCATACTTAATCTATAATTACCCATTACTTTAATTATCTTTATGCATAAAGTTAGGGGAAGCCTTTTCTTGGCTATACCCACTTTTGCATAAAGTATTTGTCATCATCAAAAAGGGGGAGATTGTTGACCTAATAGGTCACACTAAGTTTTGATTATGACAAATACTCTTGGTACTAATGATTGTATTAAGGCTTGCATGCAGGTTCATCTTGTGCGCTTGCGGACTAAAAGACATACCATAATGGTGTATGGTGTTCGTGCCGATGAATGAAGAAATATGCATTGTCCTTGTAATTGTTATTTCATTTCTTCATTATTGGATGTAAATTTAACTATGGACTGTGCACTCCTATGACTTGTAATAATTTGCATCATGCATGGTAGGTAGGTATGCTCATGATAGACCCTAGTTGGACCTTAGGTACCTACATTTAGTACACAAGTTCCCAATATCACTTATCATATCAAGGGAATCAATTTAGGCTAAAAATGAACTTAATTGAGACCACTGAGAGGGTTTGGGTGACCGAACCTATGCCGCGTAAAATGGCTCAGGCGACCAAACAATTAATATGTTGACTTGGTGTTTGGGTACCCGAACCACTTTTGAGCGTATCTCCCTCGGGCACCCAAACCTATATCAAGTTCCTTTTCAACAACCCAAGCACCCAAACGATCACGTTCAAAATGGGCTCGGACATTCGAATTGGTCAGTTCGGCTAACCAAATTTGGAGTCAGACACCCGAACTAACAAAAAATTGCTACTGACTTTTGTTCGGCCGACTGACTCACTCTTCGGGCACCCGAACCACTAAAAATTGGATTTTCAACTGTGTATGTTCAACCACCCGAACCTCAGGTCGAGCACCCAAATCTCACGAGTTAAAATAATTTTTACCAATTTTTTAATAGGGTAAACTGGGTTAATTTTCTTAATGGCTTTTGAAACAAATTTAATTATACCCATTGTGTACGCAATGGTCAAAAAATCCTCCTTGCCTATAAATACCCATTCATTTGTCATAATTAGTAAGAATTGACATTTTGATTAAGGCAAAATTTCTCTTAATTTCCAAAACCCTAATTTAGCCTATACTACTCCAAAACACTCATACACTTCACATTTCTTGATCTTTTAAGTGTTGTTAGTATTTCTAAACCTATTGTGCTTAATCTTACTAGCTAAAACTCTCACTTGTATTTTTACTTAATTGATTTTCTTTGAGAGTTTAGCATTAAGTTCTTCCACTAATTTAACTTGATAAATCTTGTGTGGGAAGACTTTAAGGGTTGTAATTCTTGTATTGTCATTGCAAGACACCTAAACCTATATTTTGGTGTGCAAAAATCCTTTTCAAAAAGTTAGTTTTTCAAACAACTTCATTATGCTTTGTATATTGAAATATCTTATTGAGTTTGTTTGATTCAACTTGCTTAGCATATTTGAAACCCTGATCTAATCTTGTGTTATTCACATATTGTATTTCAAATCTTGCTTGGATATACACTTTAGATCTGAACTGATTATCATACTTGATTGAGTGCTGAACACACATTAGAGCACTGAGCATATTTATATATCATTCGTGTTTGCAATATTGATTGAGTTGTACTGGTGCACATATTTGTTTGTGTAAAAAGCGTATTTTCATGTACAAATTTTATACACATTGGTTGTATTCTAGGCACGAGCCTGAAGAGGGAGACTAGCCCTGTTGAATAGTCCCGGATGGGCTTAGACCTAGTTAGGAAAGCTAGGCGCGCCATCCTATTAAGGCGTTTTGGTTGAGGTCAGCCCCTTAATTTGACCTAGTTGTAACTGGTGCCGCTCCACCCGTTAAGTGAACTTTAGTGAAATCTTTGTGCTGGTGTAGCCAAGGCACGGACGTAGGCAATTTGGCCGAATCTCGATAACATATTGCATGCATCATTTACTTTTCACGCTTTAATTTTACTGCACGTGTATGTTTATTTGTTGATTGCATAGATTGACCCTAGGCTTGTATAATACTGACGTTAGTGGATTGACCTAGGGGATCAAATTCTTCAAATACCAATTCACCCCCCTCTTGGGATTACACCAAAGCTAATAATAATAATAATAATAATAATAATAATAATAATAATAATAATAATAATAATAAAGGGGAGAATTTGGTTTGGTGCAGACCAAACCGTCGACGATTTGGTGGAGCTTAGGAAAACCATCAATGGTTTAAAATTACTGAGGGTTGTTAATGTAAAAAAGCAGTAAAAATGGTTTGGTTAAGGATGAAACAATCGACGATTTCTTAGGGCAGCAGCCTATAAATTGGATTTAGCACATTTTTTTTAGGAAAATTTAACTCTCTCTCTCTCTCTCTCTCTCTAGGGCTGTGGATTCTCACTTTCTTTCTCTTCAATTTCTCCCCAAAACTCATCCAAATTGAAGGATAAACACCGTTTCGGGGTCCTACCTTCAATCCTCAGTGTTTTAATCGGGACTGTTGACTTTTTGAGTTCATCTCCTGTTTTGATTATGACAAACCACTGTATCTCATCTATGTGCTAAGTGTATGAACATGTTTATTTTTCTAAGCATGGTTGATAGTTTAGAAATGGAAGTCGAGAAACACTTAAACGAGCACATCATTCGGCACAATCCATGGAATTGCCGAGGAGCTGAGCATGAAGCCTTTATTTGTTTTAAGTTGTAGTTTTATATATTTGTTTGAATCTAGGTCTATAATACTTTATGGTATGTAATAACCTGCATATCATGCATAATAGGTATTTATGCTCAAGATACCTTAGTCTGACCATAGGGAAAACAAATGACCATAGACAGACTTTGGTCGACCGAGGCCAGGTTTTTTAGGCTAAATTAAAATGGCTAGACCTTAGAAAGACCCTAGGACCTTGCACAGACACCTAGAATAAGTCCCCACTCTCATATATGCAATCTTGGGTAAAAACTAAACTTAGGTCCTTAAAATGATAAGACCCCGAGCAACCGAACCTTGATGTTGAAAAACATCTCAGTCGACTGAATGTTTGAAAAGTAAGAAAGTTGAACTGACTTCGAGTGATTGAACCGAAATGAACGTAATGTTCTCAGTTAACCGAATCTTTAATTCTGATCTTTCCAACAACCTAGGCACCTAAACTCCACGATTATTATGACCTTGGGCGACTAAGTATGCAAGTTTGGCAGACCAAACTTGAGTTTGGGCAACCGAACCTTAAACATTTTGAAAATCGCCTAGTTCAGCCACCCGAACCTATCCTCGGGCACTCGAACATGGAAAAGTTACTTTTCCTCATGTGTCTGTTCGGGCGACTAAAACTCTCGAATTGGCCTATTTTTACCATAGTTAATTAAGGGTAAATCAGGGTTATTCTAATTAAACATGTTTAAAATAATTTTAATTATTACCCTTATGTCCCAACGGTAATATTTTTAAGTGAGGCTATAAATATATATATATATATCTGTGTGTGTGTTCATTGGAAAAAATTAATTAGAGATTTGATTAGCTAAAACTTCCTTTGAAATTTTGAGAGCTCTATATTCCCATACTAAGCCAAATACTCTTCCATTGATCATTCTATTGCAAAGTACTTTTGAGTGAGAGTATCTTGAGAGATCCTACACTACTTAAACTCTCCTTGTTGTGTTGATTGTTGATTTTTTAAAAGGAGAGTTAAGCTAAAGATTTTCCCCATAGATTTAGTTCATAAATTTATTGGGTGGGGAAAATCTTGCTAGCTTGCGAGTCTTTGCATTTTGATTGCAAGACTCTTAAATTTTTCTTGTGCTGTGAAGCAAATATTTTTGACAAGCTTGTTTTACAAATATCTCTTGTGCTTAATATTTTTTGAAAATCATTTTTGAGATATTTGATCATTCTATTGGAAATCTTTGAAACCCTACTTGTGATTGATATATCTTTATATTTTGTTTCAAAGATAGTTTGATAATACACTCTCACACTTTTATTACATAATAACATTATCTTGAGAGTAGTTTCACTTGACCAAACTCACTTGAGCATAAATACTATTATTTGTGAGTGCATTGATTATTACTTGTGTGTATTGGTACAAATCTACTTAGCATAGAAGCACTCATTTTGTATACAAAAATTTGATATTCATTGTTGTATTCCATGCGTGGCTTGAGGGGGCATTGATCTAACCCATAAGGATTGGTAGGGTCTTCTCCACCCCATAAAAAGAATTTGTAAAGGTTGAGTTCAGCCCTAGTAATTTGACCTGGTTGTAAACGGTGCCGCTCCACCCATTAAGTGAGCAATAGTGGTAATCCTAGGGCTTGCGAGCTGAGGTAAGGACATAGGTAGTATTGGTCGAATCTCGATAACATTTCTTGCGCCTGCTTTTAATTTTTGCAATTTATATTTCAGAACTTGAATGTTTATGATTTATTATTGTGAATGATTGAGTTTATAATTGCATAGACAGATCCTAGGTTGGGAAATACTATTTATGGAACTAAAATCAACCAAGGAAGTTTTAAATACCCAATTCACCCCTCCCTCTCTTGGGAATACACCAATTCCAATAGGGATGGATTTGTTGTTTGGGCATCATAGGCACCACTCCAAGAATAAGGTAAGGGGAATAGATTATGTTAGTTATTTTTGCAGTTAACTGACTAAAATGAAGCATGTGATTACAACAATGTTATTTATGATTTTTTGAATAATTAGGCATATGAATATGATGATTTTGGGTTTATTATATATATATGTGTGTGTGTGTGTGTGTGTGTGTGTGTATTTGGTAAAAACTAAAGTGAGCAAGGGTAATCATCTCCTTTTTCCTATAAAACCAATATTATGAGTTAAATAAAATTTTGGAAATGATCATACCCCTCTTTTCAGTGATATATATTTTTCCTGGGCAGTTTATTATGTTATTAACTATCACTCAAATTATGTGGCATGAGATCGGCTATTATTGCATAACTAAGTCAGTTGGTTTTTATAGTATTATATGGACAAAGATATGGCTTTATTCAGAGTTATGATATATATGACAGATTTAAACAAAGTTATAGTACGATAGCATTTTATATAGAGTTATAGTATGATGGTTTTATACTGATTTACGAATATGACAGGTTCATGCTGATTTGTGGATATGACGGTTTTATATCGAATCGTGAAAATGAGATCATGTTATTGTATTATTTTATAAATTGCATTATATGGTTAAATAAGCCTGATCGACCAGAGATGTAAAGGAAGCTTACTACTGTAACTATAATGATATGCTAGTGTAGCCACACTATTGTGAAAGTGTAGGCAGTAGACAATCGATTTGGCTAGAGAAGAGTAGAGTACCCCCTGGAGTCTGGACTAGGCTGGGTAGGCAAATCGTACTTACAGATATAGTATGTTGACTTAGCCTAGTGGTAGGCCAGACATGGCTAAGTCTGGTCTTTGGATCGCACAACCTGATCATGTGGGGTTAATACATGATGTTATATGATTATCTATTCAGGGACGTTCTTTTATGCATATATGTGAATTTATGTACACAGGGAAATTTATTAAACCAGAGCATGTTTTTGGGAAGAAAGTAAGTATTTTCACATATATAGGTGTGAGTAGAGTTTTATATGATTTATCAATTAAAGTTAATTTAATTAATGGATGTTTTTTTACTATACTAAAACTCATATAGCCACACACTGATAATAATGTATTCCATCTTACTGAGAGGTGTCTCACCCCATCATTATCTAATATTTTTCAGATGTCATGAGGAGCATAACAATAATCAAAGTAGCGCAGTGGAAGCGTGGGTGGGATAAAATGTTTTATTTAGAATAAATCTTTATTAACTTATGTTTTTTATGTATTTAAAATTTTAGGGGTGTTAATTGTGATATTGGAAATGATATTGTTATATTGGCATAATTAACACTCTGGTAATGTGTATTGGAGGTCTTTCACTGTATGAAAATATTTATTACAGGTGGTGTCAAAACAGTGAAATTTTTGGGCCATTACAATTGGTATCAGAGCCTAGGAAATAGGCTTTGTAGACTCTAGCGATGATTATTACCAAAGTATAGGTATGAAGTAGGATAAGGATAGGAATGGGTAGGCTAGGTGTTTTAAGAGTGTTTGAGTATAGGATGCATAGTGGAGTGAAATACAAGTAAATTGAAATTTTGGAGTTTTGTCGCACAACCGAAAGCAGAAATTCATCGAGGGTTTTCTATGATTTTTCGGAAACAGTTGACGGTTCTAGAAAAGTCATGGTAAACCATTGACGTTTTTCTCCCAGAATGCTGCACTATGATCTTGTCTTGTGTAAATAGTTGCTACAAGGAATGAGTTACCATTTGCAATACTGGAATATTTGAAATAGAATTTTTTGCATTTTTTTTAGAATGTGTGCACCTATGCACAATAGAGTATAATCCTAGTTTTCTATGGTTTCCTTATGATTTAATATGCATGGAAGTGAGAGCAACTGAAAGAATGTTAGTGGTTACCCTCATATTTAGGTGCTTAGAAATCCCAAAGGTTCTTTAATGGTGAAGTCCTTGGGGATAACTACTTATCCTAAGGTTATATGAAAAGTTATAGTTCTTTTGTGTATGTTGCTCTCTTATGTCTTCCTTGTACTTAAAGAAAATATTCAATCGTTCCATATTACCATAAGTCACTCATGGGTCTTTGGATCACTTCCTAAGGAAAGTATAGGGTCAAAATTCAATTCTAGTCTGAAATAAAAGTGTCACAAAAGTAAATGTAGATTTCGTTAGTAAAGGAGGAATAGAAGATACTTTTATAGCCCATAAGTCAAGAATGCAATGAATTTAGAATTTCAAAGAGGGAGGATCTTTTTAATTGGTTAAAGAAAACAAGGAAAAAAATAATGGGATAAATTTGAATTAAATGGGGCCACACACAGAAGGATATGGAAATAATTAATTCAGGTGAGAGTGAGAAGATCTTGCAATAAGAAATGATATTACTAGCCCATAGAAACACGTGCAACACCTAAGGGAATATCAACGTGTAAAAGAGACTACGATGCATAAGGTGTCTTAAGACTTGTCCCATGATCAATCAGGCTAGTCATCTTAGATTTGGAAGTTATTCTTGCATCTGTTTAATAAGATAATCTAGTCTATTAAGTTGATAAGCTAAGGAAAATTTTGGTTGGAAACCATCAAAGTTCTTTAATGTATGAAATTAGAATTCAAATAAACGAGCACACATATATAGTATGGAAGCGAAACTTCCACAAAATAGTGTCAGATTGAAAGAGAACCCTTCAATTTACAAGTGGAAAAGTTTGAATAGGGTGTTTTGTTTGCTTGGAGAAGAAAACTCATATTTGCAACTAATGGAGTTAGATTCCTTTATTTGGTGGTTAGATGGATTAGGAATGTTTGCCTTCGCTTTTGAAAATTGAAGAAAAGTACTCATTACAAAATGTTAGCGAGATAAAGATTTGGATGGGTAAAAAAGAAAATTAGAATGGTAAGCCTATAGAGTTGGGTTTACAAATGAATAACAAATGTTCTTGCAAGAGTTGCTAGCGATTGTGGGTTTGGAGAAGAGGTGTGTAGTTGTGGCTTAATTTGTAAATGGTCAACCTGGGGTTGGAAGGAGGTCATATCTAATTGTTCGAGATTTGGTGAACAGTGGGGGGTAATGTAGAAAATTCAATGGTTCTGAATGGGTATCGTTTTATACTGAAGCATTGCTAGTTAGAAGGGAAGCCTTCCTTTTGAGTTCATTCAAAAAGAGGTCAATCGGTGAGAAAAGGCGGTTGAGGAAGTTGCAACTGAAATTGTTGCACCACTGCATTTGGGGTTCAACCCACAACATGTTGAGTTAGTTGAAGAAGAAAAATAGTTGTGGTCTTTGTTATTCACCTTTTGTGTTTTAAAGTTCGAGGTTGATTTCTTTCTGATAGTTGCAAAATAATGTAGTTTGTTATCAAGAGATTATTATTAACTTCCCAATGTTAGCGGTATATTTGGTTATTTATTTATGGTGATTTCATTGGGGGAAAATCTTTAGAATTCTAGGATACTATTGCTTACGATGAAAGTTTTTAGGTTATTTAGGAAATTGATATATATATTTTTTGTTATTTGGGTTTCTTAATTTAGTTTCCTTATCTTCTAAGTATAGGTCTATGAAGGTCTGCATACATTAGTTTCGAGGGATGGTAATTGAGAATCAAAGTTGTTGGATATTGATCTTGTATCACTACATGTAGTAGTTATGTTTTTGTACTCGGGGTTTCCAAAATTTTTATGGAGGTGATGCAGCATAAAGGAAGTCTAGGATACACTAGTCTTGGTAAGTTTTCTCATATTTATCTAAATTCATAATTTTGAAATGAAGCAATTATTATGGAGGTTATGGAGGTTCATCATTTCCTTTTGTTTCAAAATTTTGAATTGGAAGTCGATGATAAGGTCTTGGTTAAGAGTCATTTTGCAGATCAACCAATTGTACTGGGGAAATATTTGACAACTTTTGTTTAAGTTTTGGAGGTCACTTAAGTTGGGTTTGGCCTATTGTATAAGGCTTCCACCCATATATAACAAGGTCAAGAAAAGTGGATGTATACAACTTATGGTTGTTTGAGGTTTTGACTCATGTAGTAGGTGTAATGAGATTTGGGTGATGTATTTTAGTGAGTAGTAGAGTCAAAGATGCATGTGCATAGAATAAATGAAAACATCCATGTTAGGTTGTGAATAAATTTTAATTAACTTAGGTTTGGATCTATAGGTGTGTGTGCACGCAGGAATATAATATATTGGTATAGGACTATAATAAATTAAGTTTGAGTGCCACCTATGATGATGAGTTTCCTATTGTCCTCATGGATAATACAAGAGTTTTTCAAGATTGATACCCACTTTGTTTTTATTGTAGGATAAGATTTTCACTGAGGTTTCCTTGTGGAGTTATGTGTTGGGAGGTTTTAAAAGCAATCACAAAGGTATTGGAGATTTAGGCTTAACAAATATGCCAAGAATTATTGGATTCTTGGTTGTTGTGGTATTGCTAATAAGATTCCCTACTGTGAAGTCTAATGTACTGCTTGAGCATTCCTTTCTTTTAAAGTTGATAGTTACATTCTAAATGAAGGACCTTGTTTAATTGACCAAAATGCAAAACTGAGTATGTGTTTGTTATGAGTACTTAATAGGAGTATGTTCACTTTAAATAAAATAAAATAATTTTAAGAATTAAGATTGTGATACTTCGAGAGTTAGAAACGTGCTCATGAGATGAGTTGGAGGCAGGAGTTGGTAATGAATTGATTTAGGGACGGGTATTGTAACTCTAAAACTCATCCATAGAGTTCTTGGTGGTAGGAGAAGAAGGAAGTTTATTTTGGAACTAGAGGATGATAGGGGAGTGGTTACTAGGGATCCTAACCATATTGCAACTTGATTACTGAATTTTCTAGGTACCACTTTTTAAAGAAGGATTCAGAATATATTATCTGTTGAGAGAGAGAGAGAGAGAGAGAGAGAGAGAGAGAGAGAGAGAGAGAGAGAGAGAGAGAAAGGTTATGTTAGTGTTAGATCTTTGGGGAATTGGAAATGAAAATTAAAGTTGTTGAGTGTTGGTGCTGAGACAAGGGGTATTAGGATAGAATGTGTAATCCATTGGTTCGTGTTAGTTACCAGTTGTTGATAGAATTATTTACGGGTTCAACTCAAACTTGTTGGGTTCACAAAGGATTTTATTCAAAGTTATATGTAGCAAATTTCGAGGATGAAATTTTTATAAGGAGGGGAGGATGTAGAGACCCGAAAAATAATAATAATAATAATAATAATAATAATAATAATAATAATAATAATAATAATAAAGGGGGGAATTTGATTTGGTGTAGACCAAACCATTGACAGTTTGGTGGAGCTTAGGAAAACTGTTGATGGGTTCAAATTACCGAGGGCCGTTAATGTAAAAACTCGTTAAAAATGGTTTGGTTAAAGACCAAACCGTCAACGATTTCCTCTGGGGCAACATCCTATAAATTGGATTTAACTTATTTTTTTAGGAAAATTTTACTCTCTCTCTCTCTCTCTCTCTCTCTCTCTCTCTCTCTCTCTCTCTCTCTATCGTTGATGGTTTCCTCTAGGGCAGCAGCCTATAAATTGGATTGAGCTCATTTTTAAGGAAAATTTATCTCTCTCTCTCTCTCTCTCTCTCTCTCTCTCTCTCTCTCTCTCTCTCTCTCTCTCTCTCTCTCTCTCTCCTCTCTCCCTCTCTCTCTCTATGGTTGCAGATTCTCACTTTCTCGCTCTTTAATTTCTCCCCAAAACTCAGCCAAATTGAAGGATAAGCACTGTTTTGGGGTCCTAGCTTCAATCTTCAGCATCTTCACCGGGATGGATTCGTTATTTGGGCATCGTAGGCACCACTCTAGGAATAAGGTAAAGGGAATAGAATATGTCAGTTATTTTTTGAGTTAACCGATTAAAATGAAGCATATGATTACAGGAATGTTATTTATGATTTTTTGAATAATTGGGCATATGAAAATGATGCTTTTGGGTTTATTATATATATATATATATATATATATATATATATATATATATAAGTATATCTATGTGTGTGTGTGTGTGTGTGTGTGTGTGTGTTGGGGAAAAATTAAAATGAGTAAGGGTAATCATCTCCTTTTTTCCTATAAAATCTATATTATGAGTTAAATAAAATTTTGGAGATGATCATACCTCTGTTTTCAGCAAAGTCTATTTTTCCTGGACAATTTATTATGTTATAAACTATCACTCGAATCGTGTGGCATGAGATTGACTATTATTGCATAACTAAATCTGTTGGTTTTTATGGTATTATATAGACAAAGATATGGTTTTATTTGTGTCGCGGCGTCCCGGGCGCGCGTGTGGCCCGGGCGGCGGAATTAGAAATCAATTTTAATATTTTCATGTAAAAACATAGATATCGGAGTCGCCACTAACCTTTAGTGTGGTTAGAACACGTGATTACTACCCCGTTAGGGGTAGAATCGGTCTATGTTACCAGAGTTAGGCTCGGGAGTTCGGTTACGCGAGGGGAAGGTACAAGCACCCCCTACGCGCCCGTTCTTACGAACGGTACCTAATTAATTTGAAACTATCCCTAAGTTAATCTAATAAATCTTTAAATTACTCCTTTTTGTGAATTTATAAATACCTATGAAAAATAAATAAATATATACATATATTCCCTCAGAGCTTAGGGTACGTAATGCCCGAAGGCTCATACCCTCGCAATAAAATCATAGGGATTAAATCGAAAATAATGTACAAAATACACTTCCAAAATTTGAAAATCTTATAGAGTTTTTCTAAGTATGAAAACACTAGCTTGGGAGGTTTTGGATCCTATTCGGGATGAAAAAGTAAAGAAAAAATGATTTTCGTGTCTCAAAATATTTTTCCAGATTTTTCTATTTTATTTTACATTTTTGTATATATCCCGAATTTTGAACAATTAAATAATGAAAGGACAAATAATGAAAGTCAAGTCAAAAATATTTTTTCAAATTTTTTCTAATTTCCTTTTTTTTGTTCTTTTCATAGTTTTTTTGAAAAAAATAAATAATAAATAAAATAGTGAAAAAATAAATAAAGAAAATAATACAATACCCATAACATTTTATAATACTACTATAGTAATAACATTGCCAATATGTATATATATATCATTGCACATAACTACTAATAATAAATGCTGCTAGAATAATAACATGTATACATCATAATTAATAACAATACAAGCCCTATACAACTTTAATCCGATCATAAGCAATAATAACAATAATAAGGAAGTAATCAAACCTTAAAAAGAAATCAATGTGTAACAAAATGGAAACAATAAATACAGATATGTGATAATATAGAAATAGTTGAACTAAGGAAACTAATATGTGGCAAAATGGAAACCCTAAAAACCCAAATAAGGAAAGCCCAAAGATTAATATGAAATTTAATACTAAATACAACAAAAATATACACTTATACATTAAAACAATTTTTATTATACTTTTAAAAATTATACAACTATATTATAGACATTTAATGTGTAACATAAGAGTTAAACATGTAAACTAAATATGTATTACACTAAATAAACATTACAAGGAGAAAACTCAAAATATACCTGCATAAAAAATAAAATAAAAAAACCCCAAATATTATATATTGATACAAACCAAAACCAGCACAGAAACAAAAAAATAAATAAATAAATAAAACGAAATAAAATAAAATGGAATCACGTGCCCGTGTGTGTGTTCACGTGTCTGCATGCAGAGGGGCAGAAGACTCACCATCGGGACTGAGTATGGATCGCCGGAGTCTTCTATGACGCCGTGGTTGCCAGATGGCCGCTGGTTTTGTTGATGTTGGCGCTGCCGATGGTGGTTGCTGGTGTGGACGGTTCGGGCGACGGCGAGAGGCGTAGACGACGGCGACAGCGTGCTGGGAGCCGCTACAGAGATCTGGTGGCCGCTGCTGGTGCTCACGGTGGCTGGAGGCGGAGCTTTGGTCGTTGGTATTGGGCGTCTCGGCCGTGGCTGGTGCTATCGGGTCTGGCGCTGCCGATGGTGGTGGCTTCGTTGCAGTGGGGCCGTGCTCTGCTGGAGTGAAGGCTGGGCTGGAGTTAGGAGTTGCAGAGAGACGCTCGGGACCTGCTAGAACTACCTGTTCATGTGCTCGGGTCTTCGGGTGGCTGTGTGGCCTGCTGGTGTGGAGTTCCAGAGGGGCGGCTGTGAATGGAGAAGATGGGCTTGGCCGAGGATGATGGCTGGGTGAGCGTGAGCAGGAGGCTGCGGCTATGGCTGCTGGGCACGAGTGAGTGAGTGAGAGGGAGAGAAGAGAGACAGGGAGGCTCTGCGAGAGGTTGTGAGGCTTGTGTGAAAGAGAGAAGATGGCTTTTTTTTTTTGTGCGTCTCCGCGTGCTGCTGTGCGTGTGCCGCGCCCCTGTTCGGCTGTGTGTATAAGAGCCTATATATAGGCTTCTAACCGAAACCCTACACCAAGCCCTAAATAATAATAATAATAATAAATAAATAAATAGTAATAATAATGAGCAAAATAATAATAATAATAACAAAATAGTAAAAATACTAATAATAATAATAAATAACTAATATTAATGATAAAAATAATAAATAATAATAATAATAATCAAGAAAAATAAAAATAAGCAAAATAATAGTAAAGTAATAATAATAAAAATAATACTATAATAATAAAGTAATATCGAAAATAATGATAATTATCATAATAAAAATAATAATGTAAATAATAATAAAAAATACTAAAAATAATAATGATAAATAATTAATAATGATTATAATAGTGAAAATAATAATAAAAATAATAATAGTAATAAAAATAATAATAATAATAATAGCAAAATAACAACAACAACAACAATAATAATAATAATAATAAGACTAATGAAAATAATAATAAGAAAAAATACTAATAATAATAATAAAATAATAATAATAATAATGATCATAAATATATTGGGCCTGGGTAAAAATGGGGTGTCTACAGCTGCCCCTCTTTGTAGGCTTCGTCGCTTCAAAGTAAAAGTAGGAACTCTCCTACGTTATTTGTAGTAACAAGCCTGCAAAGATAAAAGACGCTGATTTTGGACCGGGCCCAATGTAACAAAAGAGACCAAAATGATTTGTGAAAACCAATTTGCATGTATGCTTGAGAGCACATGAGAATGACTTGCATCGAGTGTTGGAACCCGAACTATAGTTCAAGAGGGTGACTTGCACCGGGTGTAGGAACCCGAGCTATAGTTCATGAGAGGTGACTCGCACCGGGTGTAGGGACCCGAGTTATAGTTCACAAAGGGTGACTTGCATCGGGTGTAGGAAACCGAGCTATAGTTCATGAGAGGGTGACTTGCACCGGGTGTAGGAACCCGAGCTATAGTTCACGAGGGGTGACTTGCATCGGGTGTAGGACCCCGAGCTATAGTTCATGAAGGGTCAATAAGGTGGGACCGTGAATGGTCAATAAGGTGGGACTGCGAATGGTCCATAAGAGTGGGACCGCCAAGGGTCACTAAAGTGGGACTGTGAAGGGTCCATAAGGTGGGACCGCAAAGGGTCAATAAGGTAAGACCACGAAGGATCAATAAGGTGGGACCACAAAGGGTCAATAAGATGGGATCGCGATGGGTCAATAAGAGTTGGACCGCGAAGGGTCAATAAGATGGGACCGTGATAGGTCAATAAGAAGGGACTGCGAATGATCAATAAGAGTGGGACCGCCAAGGGTCAATAAAGTGGGACTGTGAAGGGTCAATAAGGTGGGACCGCAAAAGGGTCAATAAGGTAAGACCGCGAAGGATCAATAAGGTGGGACCGCGAAGGGTCAATAAGAGTGGGACCGCAAAGGGTTAATAAGGTGGGACCGCGATGGGTTAATAAGATGGGACCGCGAAGGGTCAATAAGATGGGACCGCGATGGGTCAATAAGAATGGGACCGTGATAGGTCAATAAGGTGGGGACCGCAAAGGGTCAATAAGGTAAGACTGCGAAGGATCAATAAGGTGGGACCACAAAGGGTCAATAAGATGGGACCGCAAAGGGTTAATAAGGTGGGACCGCAATGGGTCAATAAGAGTTGGACCGTGAAGGGTCAATAAGATGGGACCGCGATGGGTCAATAAGAATGAGACCGTGATAGGTCAATAAGGTGGGACCACGAAGGGTCAACAAGATGGGACCGCGATGGGTCAATAAGAATGGGACTGCAAAGGGTCAATAAGAGTGGGACTGCAAAGGGTCAATAAAGTGGGACTGTGAAGGGTCAATAAGATGGGACCGCGATGGGTAATTAAGAATGGGACCGTGATAGGTCAATAAGGTGGGACCACGAAGGGTCAATAAGGTGGGACCACGAAGGGTCAATAAGGTGGGACTGCGAATGGTCAATAAGAGTGGGACTGCAAATGGTCAATAAAGTGGGACTGTGAAGGGTCAATAAGAGTTGGACCGCGAAAGGTCAATAAGGTGGGACCGCGAAGGGTCAATAAGAGTGGGACCGCAATAGGTCAATAAGGTGGGACCACGAAAGATCAATAAGGTGGGACCGCGAAGGGTCAATAAGAATGGGACCGTGATAGGTCAATAAGAATGGGACCGTGATAGGTCAATAAGGTGGGACCACGAAGGGTCAATAAAAGTGGAACCGCGATGGGTCAATAAGATGGGACCGCGAGCGGTTAATAAGAGTGGACCGCGATGGGTCAATAAAAGTGGACCGCGATGGGTCAATAAGAGTGGACCGCAATGGGTCAAATAAGGTGGGACCGCGATGGGTCAATAAGATGGGACCGCGAGGGGTTAATAAGAGTGGACCGCAATGGGTCAATAAGAGTGGACCGCGATGGGTCAAATAAGGTGGGACCGCGATGGGTCAATAAGATGGGATCGCGAGGGGTTAATAAAAGTGGACCGCGATGGGTCAATAAAAGTGGACCGCGATGGGTCAAATAAAAGTGAATAAGATAATCAGAATAAATTGGATGAAACTGCTAGCATGAATGAGATAATCAAGAAAGCTTTGAGGCGACCCAATACCTCAATTTCATCGTGAACAGCAGCATTTTTGGATGTGAAGGCCGATGCCTTAATTTCAAGGTAGATGACTCAATTTGGACCAAGGGGATGGCTACTCTATATGGATGATCAATCAAGTATGACGTCTCGAGATATTTGGGAAGTGTCCTCGAGTGTAAGGTTCTAAGTCCTGAAAATTTGCTTCACTAGGGATGATCAATCAGGTGCCAGGTCTCGAGATCTTTTGGACGGTCAGTTTTTGGAAAATGATTACCCTAGTGAGGGATGATGAATCGGGTACGAAATCTTGAGAACTTTTTGGAATATGTCCTCAGGTGTAGGGCTCATAATTATTCCACTGGGGATTATCAATCGGGAATGAAATCCCAAGTTTCTTTGGTTGTCTTTAGATTACCCTCCTTGAGACTCAACAACCAATGCATCAATTGCTTCGTGGGGTTAACTGCCACAGTTTCAAAGTATGTCAATCTGTGCATGGGGGCCAGCTGCCCCAGTTTCAAAATATGTCTAGACAAAAATGGCTCAGTTCAGGAGGCAAAAGAATTATTCAGAAGTTTATTCAACCAGGCAAGTGTGATTGAATAGTGCTCTATTGCTATATGTATGCATGTTGCTACCTAAGATGCTAGAATGCAGTGATATGTTGCTATGTGTGCATAATGATGTGTGAATGCAAAGATGTATGCATATTGAATGAGATTCCCTTTATATTTTCTTTCTTATGCAATGCATGAAATGTATGGTAATGAATGAAATGCATGGTAATGAATGAAATGCATGGTAATGCATAAATCTTTTCTCCTTCCAACATGCTTGTAATCAACAACCCAATCTCTGATCTTGGGTGTGCCTGCTGATTCTGGCCATGTTTCAAATTCCAAAAGGCACTCAAAATCTGCCCTAGTGTTTACATGCCATTGGTCATGACCCTGTTTTTGACTTTGATTCTGTCCTAAAAGCTCTTGAATTTGCTCCAATAAACTCAAAAATTGCCTAGTTTCGATCCTTATCTACTGATCTTGGCTATGTTTTCATCATGTACTCTGATATGATGGCATCGGAATTAGTCCAAACAAAACTCAACCCAAAATCTGCCCCATTTACCATCGTTTGTTACTGATATTGGCTTCAAATTTGACTTTGACACGAAGGCACCCAAAATCAGCGTCACTAGAACTCAACACGGAGTTTGGATCATTTGAGTGCATCTGTAACTATTCTTGACCATTTTACCTGTCTTTCACAAGGATCCTCTTTTGGCGAATGTGTCAGTGATTAAGCCCTTTTGACCATCCGTCCTCCCTTTAGAGCTTTTGAAGAATGGAATTTTTTTTTTGGATAGAGGAATGAATGATGAATGATCATGCATTTAGGACATCAACTTGCTAAATCAAAAGGTCATATGCACAAAATAGATGTTTTACTGAGTTCACCTACTATTTCAATGGAAAAAATTCATACCAGTATTCGAGAGCCCTAATGATGATGGTGCTAACTTTTCGAACTGAATAACTGATTTTCTTCTTTAACCAATTGCCCCAGTTTTATTGGGGGACTATTCTTCTACCTTCTTCTTCCATGAAACCATTGAGAACCTCTTGTTTAATGGTTGCCCCTAGTCCAGTCAAGTCCGACCAATGTTTTGATCTCAAGATGGTCTTCAAGACTCGGGACGAAACGTAGGATGAGGGATACAGGTTTTCAGAATAAAAGGGAAACTGAGGCTAAAAAAAAAAATCCCATCCCATAATGATGTTTTATGCTTTCAGTTTGAATTGAGGCACTTGCAAGATATTGACCGAACTTGTCATTTGGACAAGTTGCCTACGTACCCTTTCAGGATCAGGTCATTACGTAATTCAGACTCGTCATTGAGTCTGAAAAATCATTAGAGACAACAACGTATACCAATCTGGTCAGGACTTCATTTGGACCGTAATGTAGGCTGGGGGGTTATAGGTTAAAGAAAGAAAGAGTTAAATAGGGCTCAAAATCATCATTTTCATCAAGGGTAATTTGGTCAAGGATCACAGGCATAGTATGTCCCTTATTTTCTTTCTCTTTTCTTCTTTCTCTTTCCATTTGCTATTACTGCTCCCTTTTGTTTTTCTCTTTTATGAAGGGATTTTGTCATTTTTGTTTGGACTTCATTTGGGACTAATTCTTTAAAATTGCCCCTATATGGGGTGTGATCCTTTGACGGGTTAATCAATAAACGAATTTTTCAGGCTCAAAAGGGCTTGCAAGAGATTTCTTCTTTGAATTTCTTTTGGGTAGCAGAAAAATGGCCTGCCATCATTTCGATAGTCAATTGTTGTCTCATATGACTTGCCAAACACTAGGAGACCCAACCCAGGTTAACTTTTTGGTGAACTAGCTTTTAAGAAAAATTAGTTTAACAATTAAGCTCAAGTGGGTTAACAAATGGTAAATCAATATTGGGTTCTTTTTAGGGACAACTGATCGGCCAAAGATGGCCATCTATCATTCGATCAAAACTTGATTAGCGGACTGACATGAGATTCATGGAACCAACACATATTTTACTGAGGCTTTCAAAGCTTCTTCGCAGTATTTGAACTCATGGAGTGACGAACATTGTTTCATCTTGCTTTATTTTCGTCTCGTAGCTTGAATTTTTCATAACTAACACCTGCTTTTGGTTCATGAATACTGGTATTTTATTTTCCTTATCTTAGCAAAGAAACACGAGTAAACAAAATTTTGGACATTGAACTCCCGATGCAAGTGATATACGAAAATGCATAATTTCATTTCTTTGATAGAAAAGGAAACTTTGGAGGCAAAACCTTTAAGAAATTCCAACAAAAGAAAGAAGAAAACAAAAGAAAATAAAAGCATCCCTGTAGGGGGCGAACAATCAAAAGCTTGCCACTTGTATTTCTCTGCTTCCATGGTCAAAAAGTAAGCCCATTTATTCAGACTATATGCGGAATATCTCTGGTTCAAAACTTGTTGTACTTCTCTGACTGATCTGATCTTCAAAATATTCCTTCAATGTTGCACAACAGGCTCCTCCACGTCAATTGCCAATAGACCCAAATCTCTTAAGGTTTGTACTTTACGCTTGAAATGCCAACATTTTTCGATTGAATGACCTATTGCCCCAGAATGGTACTTGCATCGAGCATTTGGGTCGTACCACCTTGGGAAAGGGGATTGTAGCAACAATCCTGATATTGGTGCAACCATTTGAATTTCCACCAATTGCGGGAACAACTCTGCATAAGTCATCGGCATAGGTTGAACTTCTTTTCTCTTTCTTTCCATTAGAGGGCTCCCTTCCGTGTCCTGAACATTCAGCTGCCTTGAAATAGGTTTAGGTTCAAAGGAAACTATTTGGGGTTGCGCACCTGAATGCACTATCTGATGGACTGTGGGCTTGTAAGAAAAATTCTTATTTGTCCACCGAGTTTTACTCTCTTGGTAATGATGCCCCTGAATCATCTGTGCTTCCTTATCTTTCTTCCTTTTACTCGGGTCAGTTTCTGCGTCACCACTTTTGGTTCTTCCGACTTTGATGGCCGTTTCAATTCTCTCTCCAGTAGCAACAATATCCATAAAGTCATGTGGGGTTGCCCCTAGGAGATGTCCAAAGTAGGGGTCTTTCAATGTATTCACGAATAGGGAGATAGCCTCCCTATCTTCCACTGGAGGGCTCACTTGGATGGACATGTCCCTCCATCTATATGCATATTCTCTGAATGTTTCATTAGGTTTCATTTGCATGCTTTGTAAGGTTATGCGATCAGGTGCCATTTCTATCACGTGGCGGTACTGAGCTATGAAGGAATTTGCCAGATCTTTCCAAGTACGAATTCGAGCTCGATCCCGCTGAATGTACCATCTGATAGCTGCTCCAGTCAAACTATCTTGAAAGCAATGCATCATCAACCTTTCATCATCAGTATGTGCAGCCATTTTTTGGCAATACAGGTGCAGGTGGGTCCGAGGACAGTGGGTCCCATCGAATTTTCAAAATCCGGCAACTTGAATTTTGGCGGCAGAGTGACCTTTGGTACTAGGCAAAGGTCATTAGGGTCAACGGAGTCAAATGTATTATACCCTTCAATTGCTTTCAAGCGTTCCTCCAATACATCACAACGACGCTCAGACTCAGATCTATTTATCCCCATATCAGGAGTTGCTAAGGGGGAAGCCCCTGCCACTGGAAACCCTTGTGCTGGCACAGTTGGGATAAATGGAGGCATATCTGGCATTGGATCCCCCATGACGCCCGGTGGTGGAGCTGATGTTTGTCCATGATTTAGGGTGAACCCTGGAGGATGAGTAGGGTCTATATCTATTTCAGAATCATTTTGTACCGCTTTTCCTTTGTTCATCAACAATTCCATAATTTTACTCATTTTTTCAATCAATTCTTCCTGTCCTTGTTCTATGCCTAGGACTCTACCTTCCAATTGTTCACTCATTTCTTTTGCCCTTCTCCTAGTATTGTATTGATGCGTGACAGTCTCAATGTTGCTTGCTCAGATGAATTCTGTGGCTAGGCACTGCAAACCAAAACCTTCCCTTTTTAGAAACGTGAATGCATGATTATGTGAGGCATGAATGTGTGAGTATCTAATGCATGACCATAAGATGTAATAAATGTTGGTGCATGGATGTAACTAGTGCAATCGCACATACAAATAGAGATATGAACATGCATGTGACCTATCATGCATGATTATGTGTGAAATTACGCATGAATGCATGGATGCAATGAATGTTTGTGCATGGATGTACCTAGTGCAATTACACATACAAATAGAGATATGATCATGCATGTGACCTATCGTGCATGATTATGTGTGAAATTATGCATGAATGCATGGATGCAATGAATGTTTGTGCATGGATGTACCTAGTGCAATTACACATACAAATAGAGATATGACCGTGCATGTGACCTATCACGCATGATTATGTGTGAAATTATGCATGGATGTAATGTAACCTAACTAACTACTTTGTCAGCATTCTAGGAAAAATCCCACTAATGAGAGATTTTAGGATAATCATTGATGGGCCATAATTTCAATTCAATTCTTCCCTCAATCATTCTTTTCCTTGATGACGGTCCATGTACCTCAGATTCTATGAAGGGTCAAATTATGATATGAGGTTGGGGTTGACCCAGGTTGGTCAACCCGTTGGATTTTAGTGTGCACTTGGGCCTCAAGTATTTCAAAATATGGGCTTCAATATATTTCATGATGGGATCAGGTCCTAATTTTAAAAAAGACTTGGGCTTGGCTTGCTTAGAAAATATTGGCCTGGATTTTCTTGGGTAATAGGGCCGAAGCCCATTTATGGAAATCTGGATTTGACCCATTTTGAAAATCAAGCCTGGGCCGAGTTTTTACTTTGGAAAAGGTTGGGCCTATACTTGTTATTTCTCAAAAAATTGGGCCCGAGTTATTTGAAAAGGGTTGGGCCGACCCATATTTTAAAATGCTTGGGCCCAGTGCTTCATTTTGAAAGGATGGGTCTTTGTCTCATTACTGGACTTTTTCTAAATACTGACTAAGTAGTATGTATATCTAAAATGGATGTCAAATGTATCATATAATACAAAGTATCTCATATCATATATACAACACACTATACATGGAGAAGGATGTGGCTCCTGTCCCAACCTAGCGTAGGTACGTATATATAGGGTTCTTCATGGCTCTATCCTAGTTAGGGAAGACTATAGACAAGTATGTGTGGGTAAGCTCTAATCCCTATATACAAAGGTTCCCAATTTAACCTCCATCCTCACCCAAAAGGGGTTTGGACAAAGTTTAAACTGAGTGGAGTGGTTCGCGGGTCCCCACAAGCCCTGCCACGTGGGGACAAACGCTATTACACTCCTATCTAATCCTAGTAAGGAAAGCTCGGGTATATAGCGTGAGAGTGTGTGAATTTAAATTTAACCTAATCCCGCTATCCCCACATTTATTCACATGCTATAAACAATATGGAAGCAAGATATCTACCATTAATGTATTTATTCACAAGATATGGAAACATATTACTTGCCATTAACATGTTGATTCTAAAAAATTTAGAAACAAAAACTAAGGAAACAAAATATTTATGACTAGTATACAAAATATCTACAATTCAAAATATCTTACAATTAATATGCTCTATTTAGAATATTTAGAAACAAAATATCTACAATTAATATTCACACAATTAGGAAACGAAATGTTTTTAATTAAGTAGAGTTATTTGTAAATTATGGAAGCAAAATATTTACAATTAATCAAGGTTATTTATGAATTACAATATTCACAAAATAAGGAGTAATTAAAAGATTTGCTAAATTTAAACTTTGGGATAACTTCCAATTAATTAATGGCTCGACTCTCTTGATGCTCCCCAGCGGAGTCACCAAGCTGTCTCGGCGTCCCGGGCGCGCGTGTGGCCCGGGCGGCGGAATTAGAAATCAATTTTAATATTTTCATGTAAAAACATAGATATCGGAGTCGCCACTAACCTTTAGTGTGGTTAGAACACGTGATTACTACCCCGTTAGGGGTAGAATCGGTCTATGTTACCAGAGTTAGGCTCGGGAGTTCGGTTACGCGAGGGGAAGGTACAAGCACCCCCTACGCGCCCGTTCTTACGAACGGTACCTAATTAATTTGAAACTATCCCTAAGTTAATCTAATAAATCTTTAAATTACTCCTTTTTGTGAATTTATAAATACCTATGAAAAATAAATAAATATATACATATATTCCCTGAGAGCTTAGGGTACGTAATGCCCGAAGGCTCATACCCTCTCAATAAAATCATAGGGATTAAATCGAAAATAATGTACAAAATACACTCCCAAAATTTGAAAATCTTATAGAGTTTTTCTAAGTATGAAAACACTAGCTTGGGAGGTTTTGGATCCTATTCGGGATGAAAAAGTAAAGAAAAAATGATTTTCGTGTCTCAAAATATTTTTCCAGATTTTTCTATTTTATTTTACATTTTTGTATATATCCCGAATTTTGAACAATTAAATAATGAAAGGACAAATAATGAAAGTCAAGTCAAAAATATTTTTTCAAATTTTTTCTAATTTCCTCTTTTTTGTTCTTTTCATAGTTTTTTTGAAAAAAGTAAATAATAAATAAAATAGTGAAAAAATAAATAAAGAAAATAATACAATACCCATAACATTTTATAATACTACTATAGTAATAACATTGCCAATATGTATATATATATCATTGCACATAACTACTAATAATAAATGCTGCTAGAATAATAACATGTATACATCATAATTAATAACAATACAAGCCCTATACAACTTTAATCCGATCATAAGCAATAATAACAATAATAAGGAAGTAATCAAACCTTAAAAAGAAATCAATGTGTAACAAAATGGAAACAATAAATACAGATATGTGATAATATAGAAATAGTTGAACTAAGGAAACTAATATGTGGCAAAATGGAAACCCTAAAAACCCAAATAAGGAAAGCCCAAAGATTAATATGAAATTTAATACTAAATACAACAAAAATATACACTTATACATTAAAACAATTTTTATTATACTTTTAAAAATCCTACAACTATATTATAGACATTTAATGTGTAACATAAGAGTTAAACATGTAAACTAAATATGTATTACACTAAATAAAACATTACAAGGAGAAAACTCAAAATATACCTGCATAAAAAATAAAATAAAAAAACCCCAAATATTATATATTGATACAAACCAAAACCAGCACAGAAACAAAAAAATAAATAAATAAATAAAACGAAATAAAATAAAATGGAATCACGTGCCCGTGTGTGTGTTCACGTGTCTGCATGCAGAGGGGCAGAAGACTCACCATCGGGACTGAGTATGGATCGCCGGAGTCTTCTATGACGCCGTGGTTGCCGGATGGCCGCTGGTTTTGTTGATGTTGGCGCTGCCGATGGTGGTTGCTGGTGTGGACGGTTCGGGCGACGGCGAGAGGCGTAGACGACGGCGACAGCGTGCTGGGAGCCGCTACAGAGATCTGGTGGCCGCTGCTGGTGCTCACGGTGGGTGGAGGCGGTGCTGTGGGCGTTGGTATTGGGCGTCTCGGCCGTGGCTGGTGCTATCGGGTCTGGCGCTGCCGATGGTGGTGGCTTCGTTGCAGTGGGGCCGTGCTCTGCTGGAGTGAAGGCTGGGCTGGAGTTAGGAGTTGCAGAGAGACGCTCGGGACCTGCTAGAACTACCTGTTCATGTGCTCGGGTCTTCGGGTGGCTGTGTGGCCTGCTGGTGTGGAGTTCCAGAGGGGCGGCTGTGAATGGAGAAGATGGGCTTGGCCGAGGATGATGGCTGGGTGAGCGTGAGCAGGAGGCTGCGGCTATGGCTGCTGGGCACGAGTGAGTGAGTGAGAGGGAGAGAAGAGAGACAGGGAGGCTCTGCGAGAGGTTGTGAGGCTTGTGTGAAAGAGAGAAGATGGCTTTTTTTTTTTGTGCGTCTCCGCGTGCTGCTGTGCGTGTGCCGCACCCCCGTTCGGCTGTGTGTATAAGAGCCTATATATAGGCTTCTAACCGAAACCCTACACCAAGCCCTAAATAATAATAATAATAATAAATAAATAAATAGTAATAATAATGAGCAAAATAATAATAATAATAACAAAATAGTAAAAATACTAATAATAATAATAAATAACTAATACTAATGATAAAAATAATAAATAATAATAATAATAATAATCAAGAAAAATAAAAATAAGCAAAATAATAGTAAAGTAATAATAATAAAAATAATACTATAATAATAAAGTAATATCGAAAATGATGATAATTATCATAATAAAAATAATAATGTAAATAATAATAAAAAAATACTAAAAATAATAATGATAAATAATTAATAATGATTATAATAGTGAAAATAATAATAATAATAATAAAAATAATAATAAAAATAATAATAGTAATAAAAATAATAATAATAATAGCAAAATAACAACAACAACAACAATAATAATAATAATAATAAGACTAATGAAAATTGATGATAATACTAATAATAATAATAATAATAATAATAATAATAATATAATAATAATAATAATAATAATAATAATAATAATAATGATATTAATAATAATAAATAAAAGTAATAATAATAACACTAATGAAAAATAATATAATAATAATAATAATAATAAAATAATAATAATGATAATAATAAGACTAATGAAAATTGATAATAATAATAATATAATAATAATAAATAAAAGTAATAATAATAACACTAATGAAAAATAATAATAATAATAATAATAATAAGAGTAATGAAATAATAATAAGAAAAAATACTAATAATAATAATAAAATAATAATAATAATAATAATAATAAATATATTGGGCCTGGGTAAAAAAATGGTGTCGACAATTGGAGTTATGATTGACAGATTTAAACAAAGTTAGAGTCTGACAGTGTTTTATACAGAGTTATAGTCATGATGGTTTTTTATACCGATGTACGAATTATGGACAAGTCATAATAATTTGTGGATATGACAGTTTTATACCCAAATCATTGAAATGAGATACACATTACTGCATTATTTTATAAATTGCCATTATACGGTTTAAAGATAAAGAATCCTAAGGCCAGAGATTGTAAAGGAAAGCCTCAGTACATAGCTATAAGATATGCTAGTGCAACACACTGTGTGAAAGTGTAGGTGGTTAGACAGTTCGATTGGCCAGAGAAGAGTCGAGTACCCTTGGAGGCTGGACCAGGCTTAGGTAGGCAAATCGTACGTATAGATTATGTAATTGGTGTATTCCCAAGAGTGATGGTGAATTAGGTATTATTTAAAACTTTCTCTTAGGTCAATCAATTCCACAAATAGTTTACAAAAGTTTAGGGTCTTTCTATAAATCATAAACCAATCAAATAGTCAAACACTTAAAAAAAACACATGTACTTCATTAATAAGTCAAAACATAAACATACATGCTGGCAAAATTGAAAGTGTGGAAAAATATAAAAGCTACGCCAGATATGTTATCAGGGTTCAGCCCAATATTGCCGACATCCTGCCTCAGCTCAAAGTGTGGGATTCCACTAATTGCCTCACTTGCAAGTGGAGCAACACCGGTTACAATTAGGTAAAATTACCAGGGCTGACCGGGTTAACTTTACAACATGATCCTTACGGGCTCGTTCAACACCTTGCCTATGCGCATGATAGAACTCCAACAGATCAATAAAATTTTGCGTACAAATCCCAGTGCTTCTACACAAGCATATAAGGATGGACAACCAATGCTCGAACAATTACAAAATTGGAGACATTCATATATGATATTGAAAGTCTAAGCGTACGTGAAGTCTAAATATGACGACTCTCCACATAATGTCAATATTATCAAACAATATTGAAGGAGTGGGGACTTGTGCAGTCATGTCTTTGTGTTTAACCTAATGTTGTATATCAATCATAAAGCTATAACCACAAAGATTTTAAGAGCACCCAAATATCTCTTGCCACCCCTATTAAGTATAGGTATTATAGGAGATATTGAAATCAATCAAGCTTGTTTGAAAAGTATTTTCACAACGCCTAAGTAGAAACAAGCCTTTTGAACTACTTGCAACATAATACACAATTCACCAAGCTCTAGAGAGTATTCCCACTGACAGTACTAAGAATTAAATTCACAATGGACCTATAGAGATGGCTCACCACTCAAAAAATAAACTATTTAACAAAATACAAGGAGAATGTGAGCCATATATAAATAATCTAACATAATACTCTTACACAGGGATTGTTTGCAAGTCGGATATGACAAGAGATGGTTTTATGAGTTTGTATATGATAAACTAAGGGTTTTGAATTCAGAGAGTTTTTGGCTAATGATATTACTACTGTCAATGATTAATTTTCCAACGTGAAATGGTACATATAGACATTCATAGAAATATTAACAGTTAGGGGGGGACATAGCAGTCTTTAGAAAAAAATTAATGATGGTTAGATAAAATTAAACCTGGTTTTATTGCAGTTAAAAATGTTCACCCGATGAGGGTCGGTTTGTGGGACTTATTTAAGTTTGGTGACCCCAATTGATAAGCTGGCGATCGATGGGGCATTTTGAAACTGAAGGCTTTGTGACTGAAACAAGGCGATTTCCGCAACACTGCGCGGTTCAGTTGACTTATCTAAGTTGTCTGCCTTGTACTCTATGGTTCGATCAAATTAATAAAAAAATGAAACTGCAACTTGGTCGACTAAGTGTTAGCGAAAAAGTAGGACACGTGTGAGTTCAGTTGAAATGAGAAGATAGTTTAAAAAGATTCTCGAGAGTGAAGTGAGAATGTTTGGAACTTCCACTTAGTTCGGTCGACTGAGGCATTTTACACTGCCAGGATTCGGCTTCGAGAAAACACAACCGAAATAGTACCATCCACTTATTTTCGGCCTAAAATAGACTTGAATTTACATCCCGATATTAAAGTGGTTGATAAGACCTATTTACTTGAGGGATTACTATAGTCATTTTATCGGTATTTTTGAGATTATGTAATCTATCATGCAAGTCATTGCCAAAAAAAAATTTTTTTATGAAAGGCCCCAAAATTGAAAAACATTAAAAAGCAATACAATGAAAAAAAACTTCTTCTTCTTTCTTTTACATCTTGAGAATCCAGGATATATACTAGAATGTGCGCTGGTTGAGATCTTTCTAGAAACCCGTCACTTTCATGTGTGTGTTATCATGAATGATTAACTATTCAAGTACTTCGGCACACACATTCATAACGCGCCAGTTTGTCATGATCAGAAAAACTAGGGATCGAACTCAAAAAGTAGACAATCTCCCCTTTTGATGATTTGATGACAAAAAGGGGGCATCGAGCAAAATGAGGGTTAAGCCTACAAAGGAGGTCCCCCTAATACGATAGCAGATAAGTTAAGTTTAAGCCCAATAAAGACGCATGCAAAAAGGGCTCACAAAGATATCCCCTTATGGCATCGATTAAAAAAGGCTAAAAAAAAAGTATGCCTGACAAGCATAGCGAAAGAGAACTCCCTATGTAAGCACGCGGATAAGAAGTCACATGTAAGATCGTTTGCACATAACAAAGATGTAAGAATAGTTATGTATATATATTTATATTATATATAGAGGAATTAATATATATATATCTATTATATAAAACTAAATATCCCTTATATGATATCATCAAGAAGTACTGGCGGCACCACACCCGGTTATGCTGGAAAAGAGATGTTAATCTTTAATCGTCAAGGCAAGCAAAACATCAATATGGTTCGAGGATGATAGCAACAACCCTTGTATAAGACTCGCCAAAAACAACCAAGATTAAAATCCTACAGCAGTCTCAGGCGGCCGGGACAGTAACTCGGGTTATCTGGCACCCGCGCGTGTGGACCCTCAACCACTAATAACGTCAATTCGCCATTCCGCCCCTTCCCCCCAATGAAGGATTCTATCACATCTAAGCTAAACATAGTTTGGTAGCAAAAAGATAAAAATAATTGAGGAAAGCTCCCACACCTTCGATTTAAAAATCAACCTAACTACACAGAAGTGGGACCAAACCGTCAACGATTTCCTCTGGGGCGAACATCCTATTAAATTGATTTATTTAACTTATTTTTTTAGGAAAATTTTTACTCGATATCTAGCCTCTCTCTCTCTCTCTCTCTCTCTATCTCCAACTATCGTTGATGGTTTTTACTCTAGGGCAGCAGCAGCCTCTAATCGATATAAATGGATTGAGATCATTTTTAAGGAAAAAAATTTATCTATTCCTATCTCTCGCGCTAGCTCGATATCTCAGGCTATCTCTATCGCGAGCTCGCGCTATGATCTGCATAGATCTCTCTCTCCTCCTCTCTCCCTCTATCTCTCTATGGTTGCAGATTCTTCACTTTCTCGCTTCTTAATTTCTCCCCAAACTCAGCCAAATTGAGGAGAAGCACTGTTTGGGTCCTAGCTTTAAATCCTTCAGCATCTTCACCGGGATGGATTCGTTATTTGGGCATCGGAGGCACACTCTAGGAATAAGGTAAAGGGGAAGAAGAGAATATTGTCAGTTATTTGTGAGTTAACCGATTAAAAGGAAGCATAGCGTAACAGGCATGTTATTTATGTTTTTGAATAATTGGGCATAGAAAATGCTGTTTTGGAGGTTTAGTAGGATATATATATATATATTATATATAATATATATATATAAGGATCTCTATGTGTGTGTGTGTGTGTGTGTGTGTGTGTGTGTGGGGAACAATGAAAAATGAGTAAGGCGTAATCATCTCCTTTTTCCGAGAAAAGCTATATTATGAGTTAAATAACATTTGGAGATGATCAGACCTCTTGTTCAGGCAAAGTCTATTTTCCTGGACAATTTATTATTCTATAAACTATCACTCGATCGTGTGGCATGAGATTGACTATATTGCATAACTAAATCTGTTGTTTTTATGGTGTATTATATAGAAAAAAGATATGGTTTTATTTTGTGTCGCGGGCGTCCCGGGCGACGCTGTGTGGCCGGGGGGGCGGCGGAATTAGAATCAATTTTAATATTTCATGTAAAAACAAGATATCGGAGTCGCCACTAACCTTTAGGTGGTTAGAACACGTGATTACTACCCCGTAGGGGTAGACTTTAGAATCGGTCTATGTACCAGAGTTAGGCTCGGGAGGTCGGTTTACGCGAAGGGGAAGGTACAAGCACCCCTACGCGCCCGTTTTACGATACGGTACCTATATTACTTTGAAAAACTATCCCTAAGTTAATCGAATAAATCTTTAAAGTACTCCTTTTTGTGAATTTATAAATACCCTATGAAAAATATAAATAAATATATACATATATTCCGTCAGAGCTTAGGGTACGTTAATGCCGAAGGCTCATACACGAGCATAAAATCATAGGGATTAAATCGAAAAAAGTACAAAATAATTAAAAATTTGAAAACTCTTTATAGAGTTTTCTCTAAGTTATGAAAACACTAGTTGGGAGGTTTGGATCCTATCGGGATTGAAAAAAGTAAAGAAAAAATGGATTTTCGTTGTCTCAAAATATTTTCCAGATTTTTCTATTATTACATTTTGTATATATCCCGAATTTGAACAATTAAATAATGAAAGGACAAATAATGAAAGTCAAGTCAAAAATATTTTTTTCAAATTTTTCTAATTCATTTTTTTGTTATTTTCATAGTTTTTTTGAAAAAAAATAAATAATAAATAAAATGTTGTAAAAATGAAATAAAGAAAATAATTAAATACCCATAAACATTTTATAATACACTATAGTAAAACATTGCAAATCTGTAATATATATCATTGCACATAACTTACTAAAATAAATGCATGCCTTAGAAGAATAACCTGTATACTCATAATTAATAACAAATACAAGCCCTATACAACTTTAAATCCGATCATAAGCAATAATAACAATAATAAGGAAGAATCAAACCTTAAAAAGAAATAATGTGTAACAAATGGAAACCAATAAATACAGATATGTGATAATATAGAAATAGTGAACTAAGGAAACTAATATGTGGGCAAATGGCCACCCTTTTAAAAACCCAAGAGGAAAAGGCCAAAGATAATATGAAATTTAATACTAAATACAACACCAAAAATATACACTATACATTAAAACAAGTTTTATTATTCTTTTAAAAATTCCTACAACTAATTATAGACATTTAATGTGTAACATAAGAGTTAAACATGTAAACTAAATATGTATTACACTAAATAAAACATTACAAGGAGAAAATCAAAATATACCTGCATTAAAAAATAAAATAAAAAAACCCCAAATATTATTATGATACAAACAAAACCAGAAGAAACAAAAAAAATAAATAAAATAAATAAAACGAAATAAAATAAAAATGGAATCACGTGCCCGTGGTGTGTGTGTTAACGTGTCTGCCAGCAGAGGGCAGAAGATCACCATCGGGGACTAGAGTAGGGATCGCCGGAGTCTTCTATGACGCAGTGGTGCGGCATGCGGCCGCTGGTTTGTTGATGTTGGCGTATGCCGATGGTGGTTGCTGGTGTGTGGACAGGTCTCGGGTGCGGGCCGGCGCGAGGCGTAGACGACGGCGACAGGCGTGATGGGAGCCGCTACAGAGATTGGCCGCTTGATGGTGCTCACGGTGGCTGGAGGCGGAGATTTGGGAGTTGGTATGCGGAGTGCTCGGGCCGATGGCTGGTGTGCTATAGGGGCTGGCGCTGCAGATGGTGGATGGCTTCGTTGCAGTCTGGGGGGGCGTCGCTCTGCCTGGAGTGAAGGCTGGGGATGGAGTTAGGGAAGTGACAGAGAGCCGCTGGGACTGCTAGAACTACCTGTTCAGTGCTCGGCGTCTTAGGGTGGATGGTGCCTGCTGGTGATGGAGTTCCAGAGGGGCGGGATGGTGTTTGTGAATGGAGAAAGATGGGCTTGGCCGAGGATGATGGCTGGGTGAGGTGAAGCAGGAAGGCTGCGGGCTTATGGCTGCTGGGCACGATGTGAGTGAGTGAGAGGGAGAGAAGAGAGATAGGGAGTCTGCGAGAGGTTGTGAGGCTTGTGTGAAAGAGAGAAGATGCTTTTTTTTTGTGCGTCTCAGCGTGCTGCTGGTGCGTGTGACGCACGCCCCCTCACTTCGGCTGTGTGTATAAGAAGCCTATATATAGGCTTCTAACCGAACCCTACACAAGCCCTAAATAGATAATAAAATATAAATAAATAAATAGTAATTAATATGAGCAAAAAAATATAAAATAACAAAAAGTTAAAAAAAATACTAATAATATATATAAATAAATAATATTAATGATAAAAATATAAATAATAATAATAATAATCAGAAAAATAAAATAAGAAAAAATAATAGTAAAGAATAATAATAAAAATAATACTATAATAATAAAGTAATCGCGAAAATAAGCATAATTATCATAATAAAAATAATAATGTAAATAATAATAAAAAAAATTACTAAAAAATAATAATGATCAATAATATAATGATTATAATAGTGAAAATAATATAAAAAAAATACTGTAATAAAAACGAATAATAATAATAATAGCCAAAATAACAACAACAACAACAATAATAATAATAATAATAAGGACTATGATGAAATAATAATAAGAAAAAAATACTATAATAATAATAAATAATAATAATCATAATGATCATACCATATATTGGGCCTGGGTAAAAATGGTGGTGTCTAAGATGCCCCTATTTGTAGCTTCGTCGCTTCAAAGTACAAAGTAGGAACTCTCCTACGTTATTTGTATACAAGCTGCAAAGATAAAAGACGTGATTTTGACCGGGCCCAAGTCCCAATGTAACAAAGATACCAAATGATTTGTGAAAACCAATTTGCATGATGCTTGAGAGCACATGAGAAGCTTGCATCGAGTGTTGGAAACCCGAACTATAGTTCAATGAGGGTGACTTGCACCGGGTGTAGGAACCCGAGCGATAGTTCATGAGAGGTGACTCGCCACCGGTGTAGGGCCCCGAAGTTATAGTTCACCAAAAGGGTGACTTTGCCATCGGGTGTTGTGGTGTAGGAACCCGAAGGAGAGTTAATGAGAGGGGGATGACTTGCCCGGGTGTGTGTAGGAACCCGAGAGCTATAGTTGCACGAGGGGGGTTGAATTGCATCGGGTGTAGGGACCCCGAGGACTATTAGTTCATGAAGGGTCAATAGGTGGGACCGTTTGAATGGTCAATAGGTGGGACGGCGAATGGTCCATAAGAGTGGGGACCGCCCAAGGGTCACTAAAGTGGGACTGTGAAGGGTCCATAAGGTGGGGACGCAAAGGGTCTATAAGGTAAGACCACGAGAGGATCCTAAGGTGGACCACAAAGGTCAATAAGAGGATAGCGATGGGTCATAAGAGTTGGACCGCGAAGGGTAAATAAAAGGGTCAATACGATGGGACGTGATAGGTCAATAAGAAGGGAGCTGCGAATGATCATAAGAGTGGACGCAAAGGTCAATAAAAGTGGGACTGGTGAAGAGTTCAATAAGGTGGGACCGCCAAAAGGGTCAATAAGGTAAGACCGCCGAAGGATCAATAAGGTGGGACCGCCGAAGGGTCAAAAGAGTGGACGCAAAGGGTTAATACGCGTGGACCGCGATGGGGTAATAAGATGGGACCGCGAGGGTCAATAAGACGGACCTCGATGGGGTCAATTACGAATGGGACCGTGAATAGAGTCAATAAGGTTGGGGACCGCAAAGGCGTCAATAAGGTGGACGACTGCGAAGGGATCAATAAGGTGGGACCACAAAGGGTCAATAGATGGGACCGCCAAAGGTATGGGTTAATAAGTGGGACGCAAGGGTCAATAAAAGCGTTTTGGACCGTGAAGGAGTCAATAGATGGGGACCGCCGATGGGTCAATAAGAATGAGACAGTGATAGGTCAATAAGGTGGGACCACGGCAAGGGTCAACAAATGGGACCGCGATGGGTCAATAAGAATGGAATGCAAAAGGGTCAATAAGAGTGGGACTGCAAAGGGTCAAAAAGTGGGACTTGTGAAGGGTCAATAAGATGGGACCGCGATGGGTAATTAAGAAGGGGGACCGTGATAGGTCAATAAGGTGGGCCCACGAAGGAGGCAATAAGGTGGGAACACAAGGTCAATAAGGTGGGACTGCGATATGGTCAATAAGAGTGGGACTGCAAATGGTCAATAAATGGGACTGTGAAGGGTCAATAAGAGTTGGACGCGAAAGGTCAATAAGGTGGTTGTTGGGAACGCGAAGGGTCAATAAGAGTGGACCGCAATAGGTCAATAGGTTTTGGGACACGAAAAGATCAATAAGGTGGGACCGCGAAGTGGTCAATAAGAATGGGGACCGTGATCGGTCAATAAGAATGGGGGGACCGTGATAGGTCCTAAGGTGGGGTACCACGAAGGGTCAATAAACGTGGAACCGCGATGGGTCAGAAGAATGGGACCGCCCGGGGGTAATAAGAGTGGACAGCGATGGAGTCAATAAAAGTGGGACCGCGAGGCGTCAATAAGAGTGGGACCGCCATGGGTCAAAATAAGGGGGACCGACGAGGGTCAATAAGGATGGACCGCGAGGGGTTAATAAGATGATGGACCGCAATGGGTCAATAAGAGGGGACGCGATGGGTAAATAAGGTGGCCCGCGAATGGGTCAATAAGATGGGATACGATGGGGTTACTAAAAGTGGACCGCGATGGGTCAATAAAGTGGACCGCGGAGGGGTCAAATAACAAGTGAATCAGATAAGCAGAATAAATTGGAGAAACTGCTAGGCATGAATGAGATAACAAGAAGCTTTGAGGCGACCCAATACTCAATTTCATCGTGAACAGCAGCATTTTGGATGTGAAGGCCGTGCCTTAATTTCAAGAGAATGATTCAATTTGGACCAAGGGGATGGCACTCTATAGGGATGATCAACAAGTATGACGGTTCGAGATATTTGGGAAAGTGCTCGAGTGTAAGGTTCTAAGTCCTGAAAATTTGCTTCACTAGGGATGATCAATCAGGTGCCAGGTCCGAGCTTCTTTTGGGCGGTCAGTTTTGGAAATGTGATTCCATCGTGAGGGGATGATGAAGCGGGTACGGAAAATCTTGAGAAACTTTTTGATGGAAGATGTCCTCAGGTGTAGGGACTCAGAATATTCCACTGGGGATTATCACTCGGGAATGAAATCCAAGTTTCTTTGGTTGCTAGTTACCCTCTTGAGACTCAACAACCAATGCATTCAATTGTTCGTGGGGGTAATGCCACAGTTTCAAAGTAGTCAATCTGTGCATGGGGGCCAGAATGCCCCAGTTTCAAAATATGTCTAGGACAAAAAGGCTCAGTTCCGGAGGAAAAGACTTTTCAGAAGTTTATTCAACCAGGCAATGTGGGATTGGATAGTGCTCTATGCTTATATGTATGCATGTTGCTACCTAAGATGCTTAGGAATGCGAGTGATATGTGGCTATGTGTGCATAATGATGTGTGAATGCAAAGTGATGCCAATTGAATGAGATTCCCTTTATATTTCTTTCTTATGCAATGCATGAATGTATGTATGGTAAGAACGAAATGCATGGTAATGAATGAAATGCATGGTAAGGAATAAATCTTTTCGCCTTCCAACAGACCTTGTAATCAACAACCCAATCTCTGATCTTGGGTGTGCCTGTGATTCTGGCCATGTTTAAATTCCAAAGGCACTCAAAAAATCTGCCCATTGTTTACTGCCCATTGGTCTATTGGACCCTGTTTTTGACTTTGATCTGTCCTAAAAAGCTCTTGAAATTTGCTCTGCAATAAACTCAAAAATTGCCTAGTTCGATCCTTATATACTGATATTGGCTGTTTTCCACTTTTTTTTTTTTTTTTTTTTTTTTTTTTTTGTTTTTTTTTTTTTTTTCCCAACATGTACTCTGATATGATGGCATCGGAATTAGTCCAACAAAACTCAACCAAAATCGCCCCATTACCATCGTTTGTTACTGATCTGGCTTCAAATTTGACTCTTTGCACGAAGGCCACCAAATCAGCGTCCACTTGAACTCAACACGGAGTTTGGCATTGAGTGCATCAGTAAAATATTCTTGACCATTTTACCTGTCTTTCACAAGGATCCTCTTTTGGCGAATGTGGGTCAGTGATAAGCCCCTTTTGACCATCCGTCCTCCCTTTAGAGCTTGTGAAGAAAGACATGAAATTTTTTTTTGGATAGGCGGAATGAATGATGGAATGATAAGGCATTTAGGACATCAACTGCATAAAGCACAAAGGTCATATGCAACAAAAAGATGTTTTACTGAGTTCACCTACTAGTTCAATGGAAAAACATCCTCCAGTATTCGCGAGCCATAATGTGATGGTGCTAAACCTTTTTTTTTTCGAACTGAATAACTGATTCTCTTAACCAATTGCCCCAGTTTTATTGAGGTGGGACTATTTCTTCTACCTTTCTTCCCATGAAACCATTGACGAAACTCTTGTTTAATGGTGGCCACCTAGTCCAGTTCAAGTCCGACAATGTTTTATCTCACGAGGGTCTCAGACTCGGAAGAAACGTAGGATGAGGGATACAGGTTTTCAGAATAAAAGGGAAACTGAGGCTAAAAAAAAAAATCCCATCCCATAATGATGTTTTATGCTTCCCAGTTTGAATTGAGGCACTTGCAGATATTGACCGAACTTGTCATTTGGACAAGTTGCCTACGTACCCTTTCAGGATCAGGTCATTACGTAGTTCAGACTCGTTATTGAGTCTGACAAATCATTAGAGACAACAACGTATACCAATCTGGTCAGGACTTCATTTGGACCGTAATGTAGGCTGGAGGGTTATAGGTTAAAGAAAGAAAGAGTTAAATAGGGCTCAAGATCATCATTTTCATCAAGGGTAATTTGGTCAAGGATCACAGGCGTAGCATGTCCCTTATTTTCTTTCTCTTTTCTTCTTTCTCTTTCCATTTGCTATTACTGCTCCCTTTTGTTTTTCTCTTTTATGAAGGGATTTTGTCATTTTTGTTTGGACTTCATTTGGGACTAATCCTTTAAAATTGCCCCTATATGGGGTGTGATCCTTTGACGGGTTAATCAATAAACGAATTTTTCAGGCTCAAAAGGGCTTGCAAGAGATTTCTTCTTTGAATTTCTTTTGGGTAGCAGAAAAATGGCCTGCCATCATTTCGATGGCCAATTGTTGTCTCATATGACTTGCCAAACACTAGGAGACCCAACCCAGGTTAACTTTTTGGTGAACTGGCTTTTAAGAAAAATTAGTTTAACAATTAAGCTAAAGTGGGTTAACAAATGGTAAATCACTATTGGGTTCTTTTTAGGGACAACTGATCGGCCAAAGATGGCCATCTATCATTCGATCAAAACTTGATTAGCGGACTGACATGAGATTCATGGAACCAACACATATTTTACTGAGGCTTTCAAAGCTTCTTCGCAGTATTTGAACTCATGGAGTGACGAACATTGTTTCATCTTGCTTTATTTTCGTCTCGTAGCTTGAATTTTTCATAACTAACACCTGCTTTTGGTTCATGAATACTGGTATTTTATTTTCCTTATCTTAGCAAAGAAACACGAGTAAACAAAATTTTGGACATTGAACTCCCGATGCAAGTGATATACGAAATGCATAATTTCATTTCTTTGATAGAAAAGGAAACTTTGGAGGCAAAACCTTTAAGAAATTCCAAGAAAACAAAAGAAAATAAAAGCATCCCTGTAGGGGGCGAACAATCAAAAGCTTGCCACTTGTATTTCTCTGCTTCCATGGTCAAAAAGTAAACCCATTTATTCAGACTATATGCGGAATATCTCTGGTTCAAAACTTGTTGTACTTCTCTAACTGATCTGATCTTCAAAATATTCCTTCAATGTTGCACAACAGGTTCCTCCACGTCAATTGCCAATAGACCCAAATCTCTTAAGGTTTGTACTTTATGCTTGAAATGCCAACATTTTTCGATTGAATGACCTATTGCCCCAGAATGGTACTTGCATCGAGCATTTGGGTCGTACCACCTTGGGAAAGGGGATTGTAGCAACAATCCTGGTATTGGTGCAACCATTTGAATTTCCACCAATTGCGGGGAACAACTCTGCATAAGTCATCGGCATAGGTTGAACTTCTTTTCTCTTTCTTTCCATTAGAGGGCTCCCTTCCGTGTCCTGAACATTCAGCTGCCTTGAAATAGGTTTAGGTCCGAAGGAAACTGTTTGGGGTTGCGCACCTGAATGCACTATCTGATGGACTGTGGGCTTGTAAGAAAAATTCTTATTTGTCCACCGGGTTTTACTCTCTTGGTAATGATGCCCCTGAATCATCTGTGCTTCCTTATCTTTCTTCCTTTTACTCGGGTCAGTTTCTGCGTCACCACTTTTGGTTCTTCCGACTTTGATGGCCGTTTCAATTCTCTCTCCAGTAGCAACAATATCCATAAAGTCATGTGGGGTTGCCCCTAGGAGATGTCCAAAGTAGGGGTCTTTCAATGTATTCACGAATAGGGAGATAGCCTCCCTATCTTCCACTGGAGGGCTCACTTGGATGGACATGTCCCTCCATCTATATGCATATTCTCTGAATGTTTCATTAGGTTTCATTTGCATGCTTTGTAAGGTTATGCGATCAGGTGCCATTTCTATCACGTGGCGGTACTGAGCTATGAAGGAATTTGCCAGATCTTTCCAAGTACGAATTCGAGCTCGATCCCGCTGAATGTACCATCTGATAGCTGCTCCAGTCAAACTATCTTGAAAGCAATGCATCATCAACCTTTCATCATCAGTATGTGCAGCCATTTTTTGGCAATACAGGTGCAGGTGGGTCCGAGGACAGTGGGTCCCATCGAATTTTTCAAAATCCGGCAACTTGAATTTTGGCGGCAGAGTGACCTTTGGTACTAGGCAAAGGTCATTAGGGTCAACGGAGTCAAATGTATTATACCCTTCAATTGCTTTCAAGCGTTCCTCCAATACATCACAACGACGCTCAGACTCAGATCTATTTATCCCCATATCAGGAGTTGCTAAGGGGGAAGCCCCTGCCACTGGAAACCCTTGTGCTGGCACAGTTGGGATAAATGGAGGCATATCTGGCATTGGATCCCCCATGACGCCCGGTGGTGGAGCTGATGTTTGTCCATGATTTAGGGTGAACCCTGGAGGATGAGTAGGATCTATATCTATTTCAAAATCATTTTGTACCGCTTTTCCTTTGTTCATCAACAATTCCATAATTTTACTCATTTTTTTCAATCAATTCTTCCTGTCCTTGTTCTATGCCTAGGACTCTACCTTCCAATTGTTCACTCATTTCTTTTGCCCTTCTCCTGGTATTGTATTGATGCGTGACAGTCTCAATGTTGCTTGCTCAGATGAATTCTGTGGCTAGGCACTGCAAACCAAAACCTTCCCCTTTTAGAAACGTGAATGCATGATTATGTGAGGCATGAATGTGTGAGTATCTAATGCATGACCATAAGATGTAATAAATGTTGGTGCATGGATGTAACTAGTGCAATCGCACATACAAATAGAGATATGAACATGCATGTGACCTATCGTGCATGATTATGTGTGAAATTACGCATGAATGCATGGATGCAATGAATGTTTGTGCATGGATGTACCTAGTGCAATTACACATACAAATAGAGATATGATCATGCATGTGACCTATCGTGCATGATTATGTGTGAAATTATGCATGAATGCATGGATGCAATGAATGTTTGTGCATGGATGTACCTAGTGCAATTACACATACAAATAGAGATATGACCGTGCATGTGACCTATCACGCATGATTATGTGTGAAATTATGCATGGATGTAATGTAACCTAACTAACTACTTTGTCAGCATTCTAGGAAAAATCCCACTAATGAGAGATTTTAGGATAATCATTGATGGGCCATAATTTCAATTCAATTCTTCCCTCAATCATTCTTTTCCTTGATGACGGTCCATGTACCTCAGATTCTATGAAGGGTCAAATTATGATATGAGGTTGGGGTTGACCCAGGTTGGTCAACCCGTTGGATTTTAGTGTGCACTTGGGCCTCAAATATTTCAAAATATGGGCTTCAATATATTTCATGATGGGATCAGGCCCTAATTTTAAAAAAGACTTGGGCTTGGCTTGCTTAGAAAATATTGGCCTGGATTTTCTTGGGTAATAGGGCCGAAGCCCATTTATGGAAATCTGGATTTGACCCATTTTGAAAATCAAGCCTGGGCCGAGTTTTTACTTTGGAAAAGGTTGGGCCTATACTTGTTATTTCTCAAAAAATTGGGCCCGAGTTATTTGAAAAGGGTTGGGCCGACCCATATTTTAAAATGCTTGGGCCCAGTGCTTCATTTTGAAAGGATGGGTCTTTGTCTCATTACTGGACTTTTTCTAAATACTGACTAAGTAGTATGTATATCTAAAATGGATGTCAAATGTATCATATAATACAAAGTATCTCATATCATATATACAACACACTATACATGGAGAAGGATGTGGCTCCTGTCCCAACCTAGCGTAGGTACGTATATATAGGGTTCTTCATGGCTCTATCCTAGTTAGGGAAGACTATAGACAAGTATGTGTGGGTAAGCTCTAATCCCTATATACAAAGGTTCCCAATTTAACCTCCATCCTCACCCAAAAGGGGTTTGGACAAAGTTTAAACTGAGTGGAGTGGTTCGCGGGTCCCCACAAGCCCTGCCACGTGGGGACAAACGCTATTACACTCCTATCTAATCCTAGTAAGGAAAGCTCGGGTATATAGCGTGAGAGTGTGTGAATTTAAATTTAACCTAATCCCGCTATCCCCACATTTATTCACATGCTATAAACAATATGGAAGCAAGATATCTACCATTAATGTATTTATTCACAAGATATGGAAACATATTACTTGCCATTAACATGTTGATTCTAAAAAATTTAGAAACAAAAACTAAGGAAACAAAATATTTATGACTAGTATACAAAATATCTACAATTCAAAATATCTTACAATTAATATGCTCTATTTAGAATATTTAGAAACAAAATATCTACAATTAATATTCACACAATTAGGAAACGAAATGTTTTTAATTAAGTAGAGTTATTTGTAAATTATGGAAACAAAATATTTACAATTAATCAAGGTTATTTATGAATTACAATATTCACAAAATAAGGAGTAATTAAAAGATTTGCTAAATTTAAACTTTGGGATAACTTCCAATTAATTAATGGCTCGACTCTCTTGATGCTCCCCAGCGGAGTCGCCAAGCTGTCGCGGCGTCCCGGGCGCGCGTGTGGCCCGGGCGGCGGAATTAGAAATCAATTTTAATATTTTCATGTAAAAACATAGATATCGGAGTCGCCACTAACCTTTAGTGTGGTTAGAACACGTGATTACTACCCCGTTAGGGGTAGAATCGGTCTATGTTACCAGAGTTAGGCTCGGGAGTTCGGTTACGCGAGGGGAAGGTACAAGCACCCCCTACGCGCCCGTTCTTACGAACGGTACCTAATTAATTTGAAACTATCCCTAAGTTAATCTAATAAATCTTTAAATTACTCCTTTTTGTGAATTTATAAATACCTATGAAAAATAAATAAATATATACATATATTCCCTCAGAGCTTAGGGTACGTAATGCCCGAAGGCTCATACCCTCGCAATAAAATCATAGGGATTAAATCGAAAATAATGTACAAAATACACTCCCAAAATTTGAAAATCTTATAGAGTTTTTCTAAGTATGAAAACACTAGCTTGGGAGGTTTTGGATCCTATTCGGGATGAAAAAGTAAAGAAAAAATGATTTTCGTGTCTCAAAATATTTTTCCAGATTTTTCTATTTTATTTTACATTTTTGTATATATCCTGAATTTTGAACAATTAAATAATGAAAGGACAAATAATGAAAGTCAAGTCAAAAATATTTTTTCAAATTTTTTCTAATTTCCTTTTTTTTGTTCTTTTCATAGTTTTTTTGAAAAAAATAAATAATAAATAAAATAGTGAAAAAATAAATAAAGAAAATAATACAATACCCATAACATTTTATAATACTACTATAGTAATAACATTGCCAATATGTATATATATATCATTGCACATAACTACTAATAATAAATGCTGCTAGAATAATAACATGTATACATCATAATTAATAACAATACAAGCCCTATACAACTTTAATCCGATCATAAGCAATAATAACAATAATAAGGAAGTAATCAAACCTTAAAAAGAAATCAATGTGTAACAAAATGGAAACAATAAATACAGATATGTGATAATATAGAAATAGTTGAACTAAGGAAACTAATATGTGGCAAAATGGAAACCCTAAAAACCCAAATAAGGAAAGCCCAAAGATTAATATGAAATTTAATACTAAATACAACAAAAATATACACTTATACATTAAAACAATTTTTATTATACTTTTAAAAATCCTACAACTATATTATAGACATTTAATGTGTAACATAAGAGTTAAACATGTAAACTAAATATGTATTACACTAAATAAAACATTACAAGGAGAAAACTCAAAATATACCTGCATAAAAAATAAAATAAAAAAACCCCAAATATTATATATTGATACAAACCAAAACCAGCACAGAAACAAAAAAATAAATAAATAAATAAAACGAAATAAATAAAATGGAATCACGTGCCCGTGTGTGTGTTCACGTGTCTGCATGCAGAGGGGCAGAAGACTCACCATCGGGACTGAGTATGGATCGCCGGAGTCTTCTATGACGCCGTGGTTGCCAGATGGCCGCTGGTTTTGTTGATGTTGGCGCTGCCGATGGTGGTTGCTGGTGTGGACGGTTCGGGCGACGGCGAGAGGCGTAGACGACGGCGACAGCGTGCTGGGAGCCGCTACAGAGATCTGGTGGCCGCTGCTGGTGCTCACGGTGGCTGGAGGCGGAGCTTTGGTCGTTGGTATTGGGCGTCTCGGCCGTGGCTGGTGCTATCGGGTCTGGCGCTGCCGATGGTGGTGGCTTCGTTGCAGTGGGGCCGTGCTCTGCTGGAGTGAAGGCTGGGCTGGAGTTAGGAGTTGCAGAGAGACGCTCGGGACCTGCTAGAACTACCTGTTCATGTGCTCGGGTCTTCGGGTGGCTGTGTGGCCTGCTGGTGTGGAGTTCCAGAGGGGCGGCTGTGAATGGAGAAGATGGGCTTGGCCGAGGATGATGGCTGGGTGAGCGTGAGCAGGAGGCTGCGGCTATGGCTGCTGGGCACGAGTGAGTGAGTGAGAGGGAGAGAAGAGAGACAGGGAGGCTCTGCGAGAGGTTGTGAGGCTTGTGTGAAAGAGAGAAGATGGCTTTTTTTTTTTGTGCGCCTCCGCGTGCTGCTGTGCGTGTGCCGCACCCCCGTTCGGCTGTGTGTATAAGAGCCTATATATAGGCTTCTAACCGAAACCCTACACCAAGCCCTAAATAATAATAATAATAATAAATAAATAAATAGTAATAATAATGAGCAAAATAATAATAATAATAACAAAATAGTAAAAATACTAATAATAATAATAAATAACTAATACTAATGATAAAAATAATAAATAATAATAATAATAATAATAATCAAGAAAAATAAAAATAAGCAAAATAATAGTAAAGTAATAATAATAAAAATAATACTATAATAATAAAGTAATATCGAAAATAAAGATAATTCTCATAATAAAAATAATAATGTAAATAATAATAAAAAAATACTAAAAATAATAATGATAAATAATTAATAATGATTATAATAGTGAAAATAATAATAATAATAATAAAAATAATAATAAAAATAATAATAGTAATAAAAATAATAATAATAATAGCAAAATAACAACAACAACAACAATAATAATAATAATAATAAGACTAATGAAAATTGATGATAATAATAATAATAATAATAATAATAATAATAATAATAATAATAATAATAATAATAATAATAATAATAATAATGATATTAATAATAATAAATAAAAGTAATAATAATAACACTAATGAAAAATAATAATAATAATAATAATAAATAAAATAATAATAATGATAATAATAAGACTAATGAAAATTGATAATAATAATAATAATAATAATAATAAATAAAAGTAATAATAATAACACTAATGAAAAATAATAATAATAATAATAATAATAAGAGTAATGAAAATAATAATAAGAAAAAATACTAATAATAATAATAAAATAATAATAATAATAATAATAATAAATATATTGGGCCTGGGTAAAAATGGGGTGTCTACAATTTGGAGTTATGATTTGACAGATTTAAACAAAGTTATAGTATGACAGTGTTTTATACAGAGTTATAGTATGATGGTTTTATACCGATTTACGAATATGACAAGTTCATACTAATTTGTGGATATGACAGTTTTATACCAAATCATGAAAATGAGATCACATTACTGCATTATTTTATAAATTGCATTATACGGTTAAAGAATCCTAATGGACCAGAGATGTAAAGGAAGCTCAGTACCATAGCTATAAAGATATGCTAGTGCAACCACACTGTTGTGAAAGTGTAGGTGGTAGACAGTCGATTTGGCCAGAGAAGAGTAGAGTACCCTTTGGAGTCTGGACCAGGCTAGGTAGGCAAATCGTACTTATAGATTATTGTAATTGGTGTATTCCCAAGAGTGATGGTGAATTAGGTATTTAAAACTTTTCTCTTAGGTCAATTCAATTTCCACAAATAGTATTACACAAGTTTAGGGTCTTTCTATATAATCATAAACCCAATCAAATATTCAAACACTTAAAAAAAACACATGTACTTCATATAATAAGTCAAACATAAAACATACATGTGGCAAAATTGAAAGTGTGGAAAAATAAAAGCTACGCCAGATATGTTATCAGGGTTCAGCCAATATTGCCTACATCCCTGCCTCAGCTCATAAGTGTGAGGATTCCACTAATTGCTCACTTGCAAGTGGAGCAACACCGGTTACAATTAGGTCAAATTACCAGGGCTGACCTTAACCTTTACAACCTGATCCTTACGGGCTAGATCAACACCTCCTCATGCCATGCCTGAAATACAACAGATCAATATAAATTTTTGCGTACAATTCAAGTGCTTCTACACAAGCATATATGTACCACAATATGCTCGATACAATTACAAATTGCACTTCCGTATGATATGAAAGTATAAGCTTAGTGAAGTCTAAATATGACTACTCTCCACATAATGTCAATATTATCAAACAATATGTGAGAGTGGTGTGAGTATGTCTTTGTGTTAAAAATGTGTATATCAATCATAAGCAATAACCACAAAGATTTTAAGAGCACACTCAAATATCTCTTGCACAAATATTAAGTATAAGGTATAGGAGATATTTGAAATCAAGCTTGTTTGAAAAGTATTTCACAAAGCACAAGAACAAGCCTTTGAATACTTGCAACAATAATACAAGATTCACAAGCTCTAGAGAGTATTCCCACTGAAGACTTATGAATTAAATCACAAGGGGACTCTAGAGCTCACTCTCAAAAAATCAACTTTAAACAAATACAATGAGAATGTGAGCCAATATAAATAATCTCAATAATACTCTTACCAAAGGATTTTTGCAAGTCGGATGACTAAGAGATGGTTTTATGGTTTGTATATGATAAAATAAGGGTTTTGAATTCAGAGAGTTTTTGCTAATGATATTTACTAATCAATGATTAATCTTTCCAAGTGAACTGGTATATATAGACATTCATAGAAATATAACCGTTAGGGGACATAGGAGTCTTTTTAGAAAAAATTAATGATGGTTAGATAAAATTAACCTTGTTTTATTGCAGTTAAAAATGTTCAACCCGAGAGGTTTCGGTGGACTATATTTTAAGTTTGGTTGACCCAATTGATAAGTTCGATCGACTGAGGCATTTTTGAACTGAAGGTTTTGTTGACTGAAACAAGGCGATTTCCGAACCCTTCGAGGTTCAGTTGACTATATCTAAGTTTGGTCTGCTGTACTCTATGGTTCGATCAACTTAATAAAAAATGAACTGAAACTTTGGTCGACTAAGTTGTTAGAGAGTAGACACGTGTGAGTTCAGTTGAATGAGAAAAATACGTTAAAAAGATTCATCCGACTGAGTGAAGTCAAAATGTTGACTTCCACTTAGTTCGGTCGACTGAGGCATTTTACACTGCCAGGATTCGGTCGACCGAATTAGTCCACAACTTATTTTCGGCCTAAATATAGACTTAAGTTACATCCCTATTAAAGTGAGTTATAAGCCTATTTACTTGAGGGATTCCTATAGTCATTTTATGGTATTTTTGAGCTTATGTAATCTATCATGCAAGTCATGCAATTTATTATAGACCAAATTGAAAAACTAAAAGCAATACAATGAAAAACTTCTTCTTCTTTCTTTTACTCTTGAGATTCCCATGGATTATACTAGGAATGTGCGCTTGTTGAGATCTTTCTAGAAACCACGTCACTTTCATGTGTGTGTTCTGAATGATTAACCTATTCAAGTACTTCGGCACACACATTAATAACACGCAGTTTGTCATGATCAAAACTAGGGATCGAACTCAAAAAGTTAACAATCTCCCCCTTTTTGATGATGACAAAAGCATCAGAGCAAAATGAGGTTAAGCCTACAAGGGGTCCCCCTAAGAATATGCATAAGTTAAGTTTAAGCAATAAAGACCATGCAAAAAGGGCTACCAAAAGATCTCCCCCTTTTGGCATCAGTAAAAAGGGCTAAAAAAAATATGCAGGACAAGCATAGCGAAAGAGAACTCCCTCTTTGAAAGCAAGAGGATAAGATATGTCACATGTAAGACCGTTTCTTGCCAAATAACAAAGATTTGTAGTTAGTTATATATATATATATATATATATATATATATATATATATATATATATATAGATATATCCTCTTTATGATATCATCAAGAAGTACTGGGGCCCGTGTTTGCTGAAAAAGATATTTTAATCTTTAATCGTCAAGCAAGCAACATTCATCTGGTTCGAGCATTTTAGCACACCCTTAATATAACTAGACAAAAACAACCATTTAAATCCTAAAGATCTCAGGAAAGTAAAATAGGGATTATATGGCAAACAGATGAGTGTGGCGAAATAACATATAAAGTCAATACATTTCAGCACATGCCACAATGAATTCATTTAACATCTAAGCTAAACATATTTGGAGCAAGAAAAAATAATTTTGGAAGCTCCCCCTTTCGATTTAAATCCTAGCTTAGATGAAGTAGATTTGCTTATACTAGACAAGATTTAATTTATTAAATATACCAAGAAGTATAAGCAACCTATTAGAAGATTTCTTTATCATAATTATATTGGGTATATATTTATTCATTTCAAGCACTGCAACAAGTATTGTCTCCCTAGATTCTTCAAATGCATCAGAAAATATACTAAGGCATGAAATAATACTTATAACCCAGAACAATCCACATCAATTCATAGACTTTTATGAAACTGAATATGATGTTCAAGGTTCTCATAAGAGACTCAATACTTAAACAGCTACACGTGATGAAAATAATCCTTTTATGCTTTCTTTCTACAACTAGAGCTCAGCGCCCCCTAAGAAACCTAGTTAGCCATTTTGCTTTTTTATCCCAGGAGGAGCCCAAAAATATTAAAGAAGCCAAAGAAGATGAGTCTTAGGTGATGTCTATGTAGGAAGAGCTTAACCAATTTGAAAGAAGCAAAGTCTGGACACTAGTTCCTAGGCCTAATGATCATACAGTTATTGGAACCAAATAGGTATATAGAAATAAGAAGGATGAGAATGAGGAAGTAACAAGAAATAAAGCTAGACTAGTTGCCCAGAGAAATAATCAGGATAAGGGGATAGATTTTGATGAAACCTATGCTCCCGTAGTTAGAATGGAAGTCATTCGTAAGTTGCTTGCTTATGCTACTTTTAAGAACTTTAAATTGTGTCAAATGGATGTTAAAAGTGCATTTCATAATGGCTACATTAATGAAGAAGTGTATATAGAAAAACCACCCTATTTTGAAAATCATAAATACCCTGATCATGTATACTAGTTGTCCAAAGCCTTGTACGGATTGAAACAAATTCCTAAAGCTTGGTATGAGAGGCTTAATGGTTTTCTATTAGAAAATGGGTTTACCCCTGGCCAAATTGGCACTACACTTTTCATTAAATCTAAAAATGATGATATGCTCCTTATTCAAATCTATGTTGATGATATTATTTTTGGAGCAACTAATGATGATTTGTGTAATGAGTTTGTCAAATGCATGCAAAATGAATTTGAAATGAGCATAATGGGTGAATTGATTTTCTTCTTAGGACTGCAAATTAAACAGGCTAAATATGAGAGTTTCATTTGCCAATCTAAATATGTTAGGGACTTGCTAAAGAGATTTAATATGGAAGATGGTAAAATTCCTGGCACTCCTATGAGTTCTTCCATCAAACTTGATAAAGATGAGCAAAGAATCCCAATGGATGTAAAATTATATCATGGCATGATTGGTAGTCTCCTATACCTCACAGCTAGTCGACCTGATATCATGTTTAGTGTGTGCATGTGTGCTAGGTTTCAGGCCACTCCTAAGGAGTCTCACCTAATAGCAGTAAAATGAATACTTAGGTACCTAGTTGGAATTGTAGAATTAGGTTTATGGTACCCTAAGCATACGACATTTGAGATTGTTAGTTATATTGATGCTGACTTTGTTGGTAATAAGGTTGACAGGAAGAGTACTAGTGGCACTTGTCACTATTTAGAACAATCTCTAGTTTCTTGGTTCTCCAAGAAATAGAACTCGGTTTCCTTATCCACAGCCGAAGCAAAATATATTGCGGCTAGAAGTTGTTGTGCTAAAACGCTCTATATGAAACAACAACTTACGGATTTTGGATTGCATTACGATATGGTTCCCATTAAATGTGATAATACTAGTTCAATTAATATTTCTAGAAATCCTATTCATATTCATGAACCAAAGATATTGAGATTAGACATCATTTCCTTCGTGATCATGTGCAGAAAGGGGATATGGCACTTGAGTTTGTGTGCACAAATGAGCAGTGAGCTGATATTTTCACCAAACCACTTCCGGAAGATAGATTTAAACAAATTAAATGTAAGTTAGGTCTAATGAATAATAGAGATGCCTCCTAGATTTTTTTTTATTGAGTGCACAAACTTAGGGGGAGCTTCCTAACAATTGGTATCACCTGAAATCTATTATTGCATTATACTTTATGAGTTTGTATGTATTTTGCAAATGCATGACTATCTTATCTCTTGCATGTTGATAGTTATATTTATGTTTTATGTCTTGATCATAATGGACTGTTTGAGTTAGTAGTTGTGGATAAATTGTTAATTTAGAACTCAAACAAGTCAATCCTATAAGGTATTTTTGGGAAAATACTCTATTTTCAAATAGCATGCTGCCAAAATTTCTAAAAACTTTCTCAAACATATCTTGTATTCAAATGATTCATACTTAATGTCTAAGCCTATATATTTTATGTTTCCTATAGCCCTTTTTTTTGTTGCCAAAAGGGGGAGAAGAGGGCAAAATTGGGTACTTTGAACTTCTCATTATGCATATTGTCAGGGGGAGCCTTTCAAGGTTGTACCCATTTTTCAATGGTGTATTTGTCATCATAAAAAATGGAGAGAATGTTGACCCTATTGGTCATACCCGATTTTGATTATGACAAATACTCAGGTATTTAATGTCTATCAAGTTTGTGTACAGGTTTATATTTGCAAGATCACTTGATAGCATGAGAAGACTTAAAGAATAAAAGACCTAGAAAATTTATTCTTGTTGTAATTTACTTTATGCTCATTTGGGTTAGTAATAGTAAGTTAGGAAAATGTTTGTAGTAATCACTGCATATCATGCATGTAGATGCAATAAGCTCAAAAGACCTTAGAAAGACCTTAGCTCCTTGCACTTACACGTAAGATAGTCCCCAATATCACATATATTATCAATGGAATTAATTGGTTTAAGACTGGACTTAAAGGGCAAAATCAATTAGGCTTCGAGTGACCGAACCATTATCCTCAAAACATTTCGGGGGACCAAACCTTTGACCAGTCAAAATGTTGACTTGGTTTTGAGCAACCGAACCAAAATGATCGTATCGTCCTCGGTCAACCAAACCATGATTCTAACTTTTCCCACCAACTCACCAACCCAAACTTCACGTTTAAAAATGCCTCGGGCTATCGAACACATGAGTTCGGTAAACCAAACTCTACACCAAGCGACCGAACCTCGGACATAATGGAAATCACCTTCGGTCAGCAAACCGAACCCACACTTAGGTGACCAAACTTCAAAAATCAACTTTTTCTATTGTGTTTGTTCGGGAGACCGAACATTGGATTAGGCGCCCAATTACCGCAGTTAAAAAAGGTTAAACGAGGTTAATTTTCTTAAACAATTTTAAAACATTTTTAATAATTACCCCTATGTCCTCAACGGTCAAAATTTAGCCCTTCTCTATATATAGGGGCTCATTTGCTTGGATTAGCCAACAATTAGCAAACTGATTAGCAAAAAACTCTCTGAAAATTTCCAAATCCTATTTTCTCATACTTAGTGCATACACTCAAATACTTCCATTCCTTTGAGAAATCTAACATTGTGAGTGTTTTATTCATTGAATATTATTGCTAGAAACCCTCACATATTCTTGTGTATTTGATTTTTATTTTAGGGTTAAGTAAAGATTTTTTCTCCTTGATTTTATACAATAAATCTTTGGTTGGGAAACAATCTCATAGCCTTGTGGGTCTTTGCATCATTATTACAAGATTCATTAGGGCTTATATTTTTGTGTGCAAAAATATTTTTTACAAGCTCAGATTTGAATATCTCTATGTGCTTTGATATTGAGAAAACAATTTTTGAGATATTCTAAATTTCTATTGGTTCGAATCTTTGAAATCCTAAATTAAAATTGAGATTTTATCATTACTTAGTTTCAAAGACTTGCTTGTAGATACACTCTAGTGATTGATTTGAGATAATAACTTTTCTAAGTGTTGATTGCACGTATACACCATTGAACTTATTTTTATTATATGATTGGTGTGTTCTGATTATTACTGGTACAAATCAACTTGATTGAGAAGCATTTTATTTGTACGAATCTTGTATTGAAATATTGTTGTATTCCAAGCATAGCCTGAGGGGGCGGTAATCCATCATGAAAGTATTGGTTGTAAAGGTTGAGGTCAACCCTGTGCTAATTGACCTGGTTGTATTTAGGTCCCACTCCACCTATTAAGTGAGCCCATAGTGTAATCCTTGTACTGGTGAGCCAAGGTGGGGACGTAGGCAGTTTGCCAAACCTCAATAACATTTCTGGTGTTGTCTTTATTTACTATTTTACCGTGCATACTTAATTAATTCACTTGTGCAGTTTAATTTCTACTGAATATATATATATATATATATATATATATATATTGATTTGTTTTATACGCACTAGATTGACACTAGGCTTGTGTAATACTTCTGCCAGTGAATTAATCTAGAGGATTAAATTTTAAAATACCAATTCACCCTTCCCCCCTTTTGGGATTACTGTAAAGCTAATAGTGGAAGATACATTTCCTTTTGAACCTAGGTGAGTTCGAATTGAGCATTCGTTACGTGTGACTGAAGATGGTAAACTTAGTGCTTCTGGGAGGCAACCTAATTGTATTTCTTATTGTTCTTTCTCTTTTGAGTCCGTAGGTTGTACATTGTAGGGTATATAGTGTTTAGGGTCCTTAGAGTAGGTCATAGTTAAGTTGGGGGTGCTACTAACTTAGCAACATCAAAGCCTTGTCCTCATCCTCGAACTTCACATCAACTCACCCCAAATCACTAATGATCTAATCAAATGTGTTGATGTGTTGAGTCAAATCCAAACTCTCTGTCATCTAAAGCCAATAAAGCTTTTTCTTAAGATACAACTTGTTCGAAATCAACATGGACATGTATTGGCACTCCAAATTCAACCAAACTGTCACCGAGAGTCCTCATCCATGATTTGATACAACATGTCATCGGCTAGACATAACCTAATTGTGGAAACCATATTTGCTTCAGGCTCCTTCCAACTTGCATCCTTCATGTCGTCTGGCTTTTTTTTCCATATAACGCCCTCACCATCCCTTGCTGCACTAGCAAGTCATTCACTCTTTGTTGCCAAAGCCTGAAATTACCAATTCCATCAAACTTCTTCACATCAAACTTAATTGAAGAGACCTCGACCATTGTTAAACCCATAACTCTATTACCACTTATTGATTCGTTTCCCACAAACAAGCAACAAGTATCCGGTTCAAATACCAATTGTTGTAACCAACAAAAGCTCTAATACCACTTGTTGATGTTCATCCAACTTGAACATGTGCAGCAAAAGCACACAATCAGTCACGAAATAATCAACAACCATTAATGCAATCACTCAATGATGAAATATAATAAGAAGAAGCAAAAACATAACTAGAATGCACAAGATATACATGGTTCGGTAATAGCCTACATCCACAGGAGCAGCACTTAAGTTTCCACTATGATCAATGAAGCTTACAAGCTTAACCCAATCTAGGGTTACATAATATTGTTTATATAACAATCTAATGCGGACAAAAGTGTTCTAGTATATCTAAACTTGTTGGCCTAACAAGACTTATGACTCTTATTTTTTGATGATAACAAATCAAGGAAATTTAATATGTTTCAAAGTTGTAATGTTTTAGGAATAAAATATTAGAAAGCTCAAGATCAAGTAATCACAAGAGTACAATGAAAACATATAAACAAGTGATTCAAGCAACACTCAAATCAAAGGATGACAAAGCTCAAAGTTTGACAAATATCATGGAAGCTCAAAGAATGTTGAAACTCAAGAAAAGATGGACTCAAATCAAGGACATACATGAAGGCTTCAAGAATGGAAGGATTTAGAGTCTTAAGGAAGTCTTTTGTAAGTACATTAAGAAAAAATCAATATAAATGCATTGAAACTCTTTAGGGATAATCAAAGACCTAGAAACCATTTTTCAAAGACCTTGAAATATATTTTCTAAAGTTATATATTATAAAGGCCCCAAGAGAAAAGAGTTTTTTAAAATAAAAATCTTAAAAAATGAGTACTTTAAAATGCTCAGGCACCTGACATAAAACCCACAGGCGACTGGCCTTTTTATATTTTTCAAGATAGGCAGACAGAATGGTGACATACGCCTCAGCATAGCTAGACAGACATCTATCATGTCAACTAAGGCGACTATTTGTGTATGGAAAGGAGCCTGCCAGTACACTAACTTTCAAAATTAAACTAAGACAGGCGCTTGACTTTGTGAGACAGGCGACTGCCATTCAAGAGTTTTTTTAAAAATTACAATACGGGAAAGTTTCAAAAATTGGTCTCTTGGGGTCTAAACTTCATGCAAACTTGAGAAACACTGCAAGTAAAACTTGGGGAACAAGGAATTCACTTTTCATAATCTATATACATCCCCCAAGGCAAAGATTTTTAAAACAAGAATAATTTTCAGCAATCAACATACTCTCAAGTGCTCTCAATTCTCAAAGGCTATCTTGCTCACATCTTGCTGATCTTTCAACTGATTTTTTTAGCTGAACTTCTCACACTGAAATTGAGTGTCAAGTCTAAATCTTTGAATCATAGAAAGATTATACCGATGATAGATTTATATTGAGCTTCAATTTCATTATATTGAGATTTATGTTGAAGTATATTTTGTGCTTACACTTGCACTAACTTACTCTATCTGAGAGTGATTCTTGTACACAAATCTCTTCTTCTTGTTTATTGTTTCTTGATAGTTCAGGGTTATTGGATCGTTGTAACTGAGCGTGCGGTATCGCTTGGAGAGGAAGTTCCACCCTATTGAATGAGGGATTGTAACGGTCTGTTCCGCCCATAAAACAATGTGTTAGTGAAATCCTTAGGTTGTTGCCTAAGGCAAGGATGTAGGCTAGGTATAAACCAAACCTCATAAAAACTCGGTCTCACTCTCTTTCCCTTACTCTTTAATTTCCAGCAAACTTATTAACTACATGGCTAATTTAAATTTCTTGATCATAAATACTATGTTGATTGGACTTTAAATAAACTAAAGATTAATTTGTTTTTGAGATTTGTGGAAACCAAAAGGAAGTACGTTGGTTAATCAATATAAATTGCGGAAAGCATAAGAGAGTACATTGATTGGTTAACATCCAAAAACCTATTAACTGAAAGTTTATTTGAAATCTAAATTTTGGAAAGAGTATTGGATGTTATATTACTTATTATTTTGAAAGACCAATTTCATTAATATAGGGCTTAATTTCTACAAGCATTCATATTCAAAATTTGTTATTTAATCACCAAATCTTGATAGTGTAGCAGTTCATACATTAACTTGTGTTTGGTAAATCAATTGGTTGATTTTCATTAAGAATCATTACTTTGTGTTGATATTAAATCAATTCATTAATTGAGTGTGATTTGTGATTGGCCTATACAAGCATTGAATATCAAATCATCCTTGTGTGATTGCTAAATATAAAATAAATTGGGAATTTATAAAAAGAATTAAAAGAAAAATTTTATAAACCCAATTCACCCCCCTCTTGGGACTATACATTAGTTTTTCAATTGGTACTAAAGCCAAGTTATAGCAATCTTAATTAGAAGCTATATAAAGATCTAAATGGCACACCTAGACATAGCTAACTCTGCCGAGGGTCAATCCTTAACTAGGCCACCTATCTTTTGTAGACTAAACTATACTTTTTGGAAACAAAGAATGAGAATCTACCTTCAAACTATGGATTGGAAAACACGGATGATTGTCACACATGATGATCTTATCCCTACCAAACCTGTGGATGGAAAAGAAGTACCCAAAGAAGAAAAAGACGTGAATGAGAATGATCATAAGATATTGCAAGTTAACTCAAGTGCTATAAATGCCTTATATTGTGCCCTTGATATAAATGAATTTAATTGGGTCATGGCATGCAAAATAGCCAAAGAAATATGGGACAAACTAGAAGTAATCTATGAAGTTATTGTTGTTATTAAAGACAATAGAATAGATATGTTTACTAGTGAATACAAAGCCTTTAGGATGAATTCGGATGAAACCATCACTAGTATGTACACTAGGTTCACCCATATAATAAACTCCCTCAACGCATTAGGAAAAACTTACACTACCTATGAGATGATTCAAAAAATCCTTAGAGGTCTTCCACCCATTTGGGAAACTAAAGCCACAGTTATTACGGAAGGAAGAAACCTTAAGAATACCTCACTAAATGAACTTATTGGATCTCTTCTCACCTATGAGATGACTATAAATGAAAGAAATGTTGAAAACAAAAATAGGAAATCTATAGCCCTTAAGGCAGCAAAAGAAAGCTTAAGTGAAGAAGAGGAAGATACAAGTGACTTAGATGATGAAGAACTAACATTCATTACTAAGAGGTTTGGAAAATTCTTCAAAAGAAATAAGAAGTTTTCTAGAAAGTTTAAAGGGTCAAAATATGAAAAATGAGAAACTAGTAAAAAGGAAAATAAGAATAAGAATGAACCCCTGCTTGTTATAATTGTAAAAAGATTGGATATTTAAAACTCGATTGTCCACAACTCAAAAAGGATATCAAAAAGAAGAAAAAGAAGGAGCTGAAAGCTACATGGGATGATACAAGTTCAAGTGAATCGAAGAACGAATCAAATGAACAAGAAGTGGTCAACATATGCTTCATGGTGCACAATGATGAGATAAATTCCTATTATAGTTCATCCTATGAATCAAGTGACAATTCGAGTAGTGATTCTTGTGATGGTATTCCATAATACAAAGAAATGCAAGCTGAACTTTTTGCTTTACACAATAGATTTGTAAAAGTCACAAAAAGGAACATTGCCTTAAAAGAACAAAATGAATTACTCAAAAATCAACTTGATACATCAAAATTAGTGGAAAAAGAAAAAGAATCAAATATTGATGAACTTATGAAAAAGATAAATGACCTGCTCAAGAGTTAGTTAAATTACAAGTAAATAGTCAAAGCAAGAAAGACTTAGGAATAAAGGACCTTAAAGACAAAATTGAAGATAAAGAGAAAATCATATACAATTTCACTAAAGGAAAGGAGAATTTTGAAAAGATGTTGGGTAAACAAAAGATGTCAGTTGGAAAAGAAGGAATTGGATTTAATGGAATTAAGAACAAAAAGAAAAAGGGTCTTTATATGGGATACTTTGTCAAAGAATCAAAGTACTTTGCAAGCACATCCTCAAACAACATTTATCAACACACTACATGCTTTTTATGTTAGAAAAGGGGACACATTAAATTTGATTGTCCATTCAAAAGAAAGAATGTGAAAGTAAAGAAAGTATGGAAAATTAAAAAAGTCAAAACTAAATTAAAGAAGTCTAAAAAGGTTTGGATTCCTAAGAGTAACACATTGAACCCTTCTTGTAGGTTTGCCTTAGGACAACCACATCAAAAGACAAATGATACATGGACAGCAGGTGTTCTAGGCACATAACCAGAGATAGATCCAAATTCACCACACTCATGCTAAAAGGCAGTGGATATGTCACTTTCGGAGACAATGCTAAGGGCAAAATCATTGGAATTGGTAAGATAGGCAAAGAACCTTCCCTCACCATTGATGATGTATTATTAGTAGAAGGATTAAAGCATAATCTCTTAAGCATAAGCCAATTAAGTGACAAAAGATTTGATGTAACCTTTAAGCAAGATAAATGTGTTGTTGAAAATAAAGCAAAACATGATGTTCTCTTCACTACTCAAAGAATTGATAATGTATACCGCGTAAATTTTGAAAAGATAAAATCTCAAAATATTACATGCTTAGTAACTATGAATGAGGCTAGTCGGTTATGGCATAGAAGACTAGGACACGCTAGTATGGACCTATTATCAAGATTAGCTAAAAAGAACTTAGTTAGAGGACTTCCTAGTACAAAATTTGTTAAAGATAAAATATGTGATGTTTTTTAATTAGGAAAACAAACTAAGTCCATCTTTATGAAGAGGAAACAAATCTCCACCAGCAAGCCCTTAGAGCTTATTCACCTAGATTTATTTGGACCAACTAGGACACAAAGTCTAGAAGGAAAGCAATATGCTTTCGTCATCGTTGATGACTACTCAAGGTTTACCTAGGTACTCTTCTTAGCCTCAAAGGATGAAGAAGATTTAGGATTACCTACATCATTTTCTTATTTAAGTCTCTGGCACTTCTACATTTGCAAGAAGATTTTATGTGCCCTTTCTTTTTGTAATATAAGCAAGTATTATATGCATGTGAAGAATTCTGCTTACATCTCCTATTTTCATTTGATGAGGCAGTTGAATGACTATGGGCGCTATGAATCAAGCTTGAACCCTTTTTAAAGTGATTTTTCTTTTTGATTCCTAAGGGTTTATTATGAATCTTCTTTTCACTTCCCTCCAAGTAGACAATTTTCAATATCTTCTCAATTTTTTTCTTTTCTAAGGGAGCATGATATTCTTTCAATTTTTCGAACTGTATTGTCAGCTTCTTATTTCCATTCTCAAAATATTTTTCTACTTAGACACCCAAACTAGAAACTTGTGCATTTTAAATGAGGTATTTTCTAGTTCTACGGAGGAAGGCATGCTTTCAACAACAAATTCAATAGATGATTCATTATGAGATATATCAAAATAAATGACACATGAATCATTGCATGCTTTGTTAAAAATAACATCACAAGATTTAATAAATGATGTATTACAACATTCAACACAAGAAACATCGTACACATTCTCAATAGAACTATCAATAGATGATTCATCATGTAATATATCACAGAATTCAGATAAAGCAATTACCCTATCATTTACCACTTCCTTAGTGGTGGTTTGATTCTCCCAAGATTCTCCTTATTTTCTTTCAAGCTCATCTCAGATTTCCTGTGCACTTCTATATGCCATGATCTCAAGAAAGATGTTAAAATCTAAAGCGCAGTATAGCATATGCATGGCATTAGAATTAATCAAGTTGAAATCATGATCAAAAATTTTAGCACCACTTCCTTTAGCAATCAGTTATCAAGCCTTCCAGTCCATTGCTTTTATAAATATGCTCATTCTAAATTTCCAATGGGTGTAATTAACACCACAAAACAAAGGAGGACTAAAAGGTGATCGTCCCTCGATAAATGGGGATACACCAATGTGAGTCATCTCAATCTTTAGCAAACACATTTAAGTCAATGACACTAGGCTCTGATACCAATTGTTGGAATTGGTGTATTCCCAATAGGGTGGGTGAGTTGGATATTTAAAAAAGTTATGCCTAGGTATAGCTATCCAGCAACAGAATATACACAACCTAGGGTCTGTCTAAGTATTTCCTAATATCAAAAATATTCTACTGAGCAGACATTTAATCAATTTAAAGAAATCAGTTAGCATAATAAATATTAACATACAGGTGCAAAAATTAAATTGCAAAAAATAAAACTGACACCGGATATGTTATCGGGGTTCGGCCAATATTGCCTACATCCCTGCCTCAACTTGTAAGCCCGAGGATTATCACTATTGCTCACTTAATGGGTGGAACGATACTGATTACAACCAGGTCAAATTCCCAGGGCTGACCTCAACCTTTACAAACTCTCCATATGAGGCAGAGAAGGCCCTATCGATCCTTACGGGCTAGATCAATACCCCCTCAAGCCACATCTAGAATACAACAATGAATATTAAATTTTTGTGTACAATTCTAATGCTTCTAAACACAAGCAGATTTGTACCAATATGCACATGCTATAATCAATGCACCTCAAGCAGATAAGAACTAAAAGCTCAGTGCAAAATATGTGTTATAGCACTCTAGGTAATGTCAATAATTAATCAAGTGCAAGAGTGTATTACCAATCTATCTTTGAAACAATATGTAAATATATTTCAATCACAAGTAAGGTTTCAAAGATTTTCAAAGAATATAATCAAATGTCTCAAAATGATTTTCAAAAACTTTAAGCATAAGAGATATTTTATAAACCAAGCTTGTCAAAAACATTTGCTTCACAACACAAGACAAGATTAAGAATCTTGCAATCAAAATGCAAAGACTCACAAGCTAGCAAGATTTTTCCCACACAATAAATTTATGAACTGAATCTATAGGGAAAATTTTTGGCTTAACTCTCTTTTAGAAAATTAACAATCAACACAACAATGAGAGTTTAAGTAGTGTAGGATGATTTAAAATACTCTCACTCAAATAGGTTTTGCAAAAGAATGATTATTTGGCTTTGAGTATGAAGAATGAGCTCTCAAAAATTTAGAGTATATTTTCTTAATCAAACTCCCTAATCTTATCTTAATTTTGCAAATGAGCATATATTTATAGACATACCCAAAAAAATAACCATCGGGGACATAAGGGTAATATTTAAAATTATTTTAAACATGCTTAATCAAAATAACCCTGAGTTACCCTTATTTACCCATGGTAAAATTTGGTCAACCCGAGAGTTTCAGTCTCCTGAGTCATAGGTTCAGTTGCTCGAACAAACACATAAAGAAAAGGCTTTTTTGAAGTTCGGATGCTTAGTCAAAGCTTCAGGTGGCTGAGTCTAAGGCAATTTCCAACCTACTCGAGGTTTGGTTGCCTGGTTTTAAGTTTGGTCTATCGAACTTGCCACTTCAGTTGCTCGAGGTATTTTTGAACGTCAAGTTCGGGTGCCAAAGAAAGGTGGAAAATGTTATGGCCAGGGTTTGGTCGACTGAGGAAGATATGTTCATATTGGGTTCGATCGCCCGGGCCTAAGTCAACTTTTTGACTTTCTATACATTTGAGCGACCAAGGCATTTTCAACGTATACAGTTTGGTCGCCAAAAGTCCTTTCAAGCTTGAATTTTAGTCCTGATTTTGAGTATAAGTTACCCCTAATTGTATAGATATTATGTGTAAGATAGTGGTAATTTTCCTAAGTGATTGTGCAAGGACCTAATAGCCAATCTAAGGTCTAGGCTTCTTAATAAACCCCAAAAACCTGGCGTTGGTCGACCAAAATCATTTGATTAACCAAAGGTCTATATACGACATTACTGAGCTTACAGTCCTACCATGCATGTTATGCATTAGTTATTACAGACCTTTGATAATAATTACAAACCCTTGATAAATAAAAATACAACTTAAAACAAAAAATCATTCTTCATGCGCTGCTTCTTTGCAATTCCATGGAATATGCTGGGGTATGCTCGTTTAGGTGCTCTTTATGGCTTCCAAATTGCATCATCATCTGTGCTAACTAAAACATAAACATGCTCAAATACTCAAAGCACATAGATGAGATACCGTGGTTTGTCATAATCAAAACAGGGATCTGACCAAAAAGTCAACACATGGATTTATTGTTAAAGCTAATCAAAAAGGAATTAGTTAAATGCTTACCAAAGACACAGTTTGTGAAGATAAAATTTGTGATGCATGTCAATTGAGTAAACAAATAAAATCTAGTTTTAAGAAAATGAAAATCATCTCTACTACTAGGTCACTTCAAATGATGCACTTAGACTTATTTGGTCCTAATCAAGTTCAGAATTTAGGAGGAAAGTCATATGCATTTGTAATTGTAGATGATTATTCTAGATTCACATGAGTAATTTTTCTTGCACATAAAGATGAAGCATGTGAACAATTTACTAGACTTTGTAGAAATATTTCGAATGAAAAAGGCTATAAAATAACACACATCTAAAGTGATAAGGGTACATAATTTAAAAATAAAGATATAGAAGACTACTATGACACACATGGTATATCTCATAATTTCTCAACACTTAGGACTCCACAACAGAACGATGTAGTTGAGAGAAAAAATAGGTCCCTACAGGAAATGGGTAGAACAATGCTAAATGAACATAAGTTACCCAAATATTTCTGCGCCAAAGCAGTGAGCACTACTTGTTACGTAATGAACAGAGTCTTAATCAGGTTCACTCTCAACAAAACCCCCTATGAATTGTGGAATGGCCATAGAACAAACATTTCCTATTTTCATGCCTTTGGCTGTAAATGCTTTGTGTTTAGAGATAATGAACACCAAGATATGTTTGACGCAAAATCCGATTAGGTAACCTTTCTAGGTTATTCACTCGATAGCAAGGTCTACAGGGTGTTTAATAAAAGGACATTGAATGTTATTGAATCCAACCATGTAGTCTTTGATAAGTCCAATCCCTTCGCTAAAAGGTGTGACGAGGATGATATAGAGATAATAAAGGGATTACAAAAATCTATCCATTGAAAATAATGTTGAAAAGAGTCTAGAAAACAAAGAAACATCTACTAATGACAATTAAGTAGTAAGTGAGGTTCATAAACTACCTAGGGAATGGAAATTTGTATGGAATCACCCCATGGATCAAAGCATAGGTGAACCCTTACGTGGTGTAGCCACCCATTCATCCCTCAGAAATTTGGTTAGTCACTTTGCATTCTTATCTCAAGAGGAACCTAAAAATGTAAATGAAGCCATAGAGGATGAATCATGGGTAATGTCCATGTAGGACGAGCTAAATCAGTTTGAAAGGAACAAAGTCTAGTCCCTAGTTCCTTAACCTGACAATCATACCATCATTGGAACCAAATACGTCTATAGGAATAAGAAAGATGAAAATGGGGTTGTAATTAGAAACAAAATCAGATTTGTTGCCCAGGGTTACAACCAGGAAGAGGGGATAGACTTTGAGGAGACCTATGCTTTTGTAACTAGGATGGAAGCCATTCGAATGTTATTAGATTATGCTGCTTTTAAGGATTTTAAATTATATCAAATGGATGTTAAAAACACATTTCTAAAGGGCTACATAAATAAGGAGGTCTATGTAGAACAACCTTTCGAATTTGAAAATCACAAATTCCCTAATCATATTTATCAATTGACCAAAGGTATTGAAGCAAGCTCCTAGAGCTTAGTATGAGAGGCTTAGTAGTTTTCTACTAGATAATGGATTTAGTAGAGGGAAGATTGACACAATTTTTGACCTTATAGGTCACATCCAGTTTTGATAATGGCAAATACTCTTGGTATTTAATGACTTTCGAGTTTGTGTGTAGGTATATAATTAGCATATCAACTAATGGCACATGAAGACTAAAAGTCTAAAGACCCTGAAGACTTCTTTCATGTTGTAATTCATTCTAATTCAATGAAGGTCTGTAATAGTAATTAGGAGAAACGGTCTGTAATAATCTCTGCATGTCATGTATGTAGGTTTTGTAAGCTCAAAATGACCATAGTTTGACCATAGAGACTGAATGACCTTAGGGTCGGTCAACCGACGCTGGATTTTTGGGACTATCTTAAAACGGCCTTTGAAAAGACCCTAGTATGACTTTAGGTCCCATCTGTAATGTCCCTCAATTTCTTAATATAAAATGTCACATAATGGTCAACCCGAACCCGTGGGTAGCAGGGACACCTGTCAAATACAGCGGAAAACCTAGCAGCAGTAAACATAAAATCTCAAACATCAAATCATAAAACATAATATTAGAGCATTCTATACATCCTCACATACATCAAAATATCTCTAGGGTCAAACACAAAATAACTCTGACGCTATTACAAAATCTTACCCTTCTTATAGGGTAATCTCACTAGCTCAACGGCGGCCCTGACCCACCGGTCTCTCAGGAGCTCCTGAAAAATTAATTAAGTTTGGGGGTGAGACACTTCTCAGTAAGGGAAAATAAACTAAATACAGCTGTGTGGCAACATGAATATTTAATGCATTTGTACGTATACAGTACATTTCATAATTCTATAAACATCATCATATCGTACTGGGTAAACATATATTTTCATATCTGTTAATAAATCATAACATACATAAAATCATCTATTATAACTGTAGTACTGAAAACAAACCCAGGATGACTAGCTAGCTGGTGTCATATATTACCCCCCATGACGGGTTGTGCAGCCTGAAGGCGGGACCCGACAATGGCTGGCCTACCACTGCCGAATCAAATATGTCTGTAAGTATGATGAGCCCGCCACACCCTGGTCTGGACTGCCAGGTGGACGTCCACACTCTATTGAAAGCCACATCGACTATCCATCTCCCATCCCCTCGTGGGATGGTTAGCACTAATCTGACGTAGATATCTGATCTACACATATAGCTACGGTACCGAGCCCCTGAACTGAACTAAACTAACATCCTGGTGGTGATAACATATAATACATGATCATATATATAACATCATTATGGCCTCGTGCCAAAAATATAGTAATTACGGCCTCGTGCCAAAAACATAAATACATGGCCTCGCGCCAATAACATAAATATGGCCTCGTGCCGATAACATAAATACGGCCTCGTGTCGATAACGTAAATACATGGCCTCGCGCCAATACATAAATATGGTCTCGTGCCGATAACATAAATATATGGCCTCAAACCAAAATTGTTTCAGGTATATATATTCTGAAAATACATCATTTATCACATAATCGTCAAAACCATCACAACATAACTCATATTTTCATAATACCTTAAATCATGCTTTGTTCGTAAAATCTTTTACATCATAATATACTTCACATAAAATAATATTCATGCCACACATATGCTGTTAAAAGTCATATTTCATATTCTAAAATCGTGGTTTTCCTACATCTCATATATACATATACATTTTAATCATCATAGCAGTATTTTTCCTAATCGTACATTTCATTCGTAATACACAATATAACATATACTTTTCTAGAAAATAAATTTACTCATAATCAATAATAAGTTGCATGGAAAATTACTGCTTTAGTTTATTCCCTTACCTGGTTACTAAGAAATTCGTTAGGACCCAAAATTTCACGCCTTTAGTGCCAAAATTCAACTCCTGAAATTTACATTTTTTCCAGATTAATTAATCTATTTCTCCAAAATAATACTCATCTAGCCTTCCCTAGGCTCCATATACCTCAAATTAATTTTTAAACTATTATTTAACATTCCTACTTAATTTTTTAAATTTTGCCTACGAGTCCCAAAATTACACCCGCGGCGCTCACCCGGGCCCTAAATTTTAGAAATCCTACTTCAGTTCCAAATGTTTAATATTTTAGCATTTCGAAATTAGTGTTAACTAATTAAAAATAAGCCCCTTAATAATCGCCGCACCTCAAATTTGGGGTTTTGGCCCGACACCCCCACGAGAATTCCGTCCCACTAGACTTGTAGAGAATCATCCCTAGATTCTCGTGGTGGTGTCTGTTCATCAATTGAGCTTATATTTTGCGAGAAATTAAAGAAAAAGGAGAAAATGTCTTACCCTAGGGAATACGCCTACGCCGCTCCTACCACCGATCCGCTCCGGTAGAAATGACGGCAGCGGCGAATGGAATCCAGTGGTATTTTCAGATTTTCAATTGGGCGAAAATCCATCACGAAATCGAGGAGAGAGGGAAAGAGAATGAGAGGAGAGAGAGAATGTGTTCAAAGGCCACACAGGAAAAGTGAAAGAAAAAGAAAAGAAAAGAAAAGAAGATAAAGAAGAAGAAGAAGAAAGCTAGAGGGGGGGCTGAAAGCACCTAAAGCTTCATGAAGCTTCATGTGAGTGTATATATATATATATATATAAAATAATAATAATAATAATATTTAATTAATATTAATAATAATATATTTTATTAATAAAAATAAATAAAGTTTAATTAATTAATTTTTTTTCTTTTTCTTTTTCTTTTAGATCTGATTAATTAATTAGTTAATATTTATTTATTTTTTTTTGGAAATCAATCCACTAATCTTTTATATCTCTTTTTGGGGTTTTTACACCATCACTCATGCACATATATCATACTAAACTGAGGAGTGTTAAAAATGCACTTAATTGAATATTTCTAAGCAATTTAAGAGAGTTTGGGCAACCGAAACCCACGAGTTCAAAACTCCTCGAGCGCCCGAACTGTTGAAAAGTCAATAGTTGACTTAGGCTCTCGGGTGACCAAACATTTTTGTGCATACCTTCCCCGGGCGACCGAACACATGAGTTTGGGCTACTAAACCTATGACCACGCACCCGAATTTACGAAGAAATGTTTCTGACTTTGATTCGAGCCACTAAACTGTAACTTGGGCAACCGAACCTATTTAAAGACCTTTTATTACTGTGTATGTTCGGGTGACCGAACTAAGGTTCAGCCACTTGAACCTCGCAAGGTTAAAAAGCTTTTAACTGAGGTAAATACGAGTTATCTTGGGTTAATTATGTTTAAACATTTTTTAACTTTTATAATAATACCCAATAGGTCCCAAACGGTTATATTTTTGACCTAGCCTATAAATATGGGTTCATTTGCAAGGATTAGTCAGGGATTAGCAAAAATTATTATCCAAAAATCCGCTTTTTTGAAAACACTCTTATTGTCCAAATACTCTCAAACCTTCACTTCATTGATATATTCTGAGTTTGTGAGAGCATATTTAGAGTGCTTATGATTGCTACACTTTGCTAGAGACTCCAATTTAATTGATTAAGTGTGATATTATTTTTGGGAACTATAGCTTAGGTTTATCCCATAGATTTTCATACTATAAATCTTGTGTTGGGATAACCTAGTAAGCTTAGGATATTTGCATTGTTATTGCAAGTGTTTAATAGCTTTGGTTTTGGTTGTGCAAAGATATTTTCGAACAAGCAAAATATTTTCAAACTAGTAGTGTGCCTATTTTATTGAAGAAAATCTTCTTGAATTAGTTTCATTATCTAATTCATATCTTTGGAATACTGATTTGCTATTGATTTGTACTTTGCTTAAATTCCAAGGTATTGCTGGTTTAGAACACTCTCGAACATTATTGTGATCATATCTCATTGAGTGTCATTTGCACATATATACACATCATTGAGCTTACATTGCCTACATTATTAATGTATATGTGATTGATTAAGTATACTGCGTGTATTGGGGTAGATATCTGCTTTACATGAAAGCACAATCACTTGATTGAGTGAATATTGTTGTATTTCCAGGCGTGGCCTGAGGGGGCGGTAATCTAACCCGGTAAGGATTGTGTAGGTTGAGGTCAACCCTGTGTTAATTGACCTGGTTGTAAAGGTTGAGGTCAGCCCTGTGCTAATTGACCTGGTTTGTTCAGGTGCCGCTCCACCTGTTTAAGTGAGCAATTATAATAGTAATCCTTGTGCTTGTTAGTCAAGGTGGGGACATAGGCACAATTGGTTGAACCCCGATAACATATCGTGTGTGTACTTTATATTCTTCGCACTTTACAATTTTGCATATGTATGTTATAGCACATGATTTAATTTTCTCATATTATCTGTGCATTTAGGTGTGTGTGTGTATATAAAAAGACCCCAGGTTATGAAATACTGCTGTTGAACTAGTTAAACCTAGGAATAAATTTTAAATACCCAATTCACCCCCCTCTTGGGAATACACCAAAGCTAACAACAACTCTCTTCATTAAATCTAAAAATGATTATATGCTCCTTGTGCAAATTTATGTTGATAACATCATATTTGGAGCTACAAACGAAGAGTTGAGCAATGATTTTGCCAAATGCATGCAAAATGAATTCGAAATAAGCTTGATGGACGAACTTAACTTCTTCTTAGGACTTCGAATTAGATAGACCAAAACTAAAACTTTCATATGACAATCAAAATATGTTAGAGGCTTGCTCAAGAAATTTAATATGGAAGATGGTAAAACCTTAGGAACACCTATGAGCTCTTCCACAAAACTTGACAAAGATGAGCAAGGTATGCCGGTAGATGTCAAGCTCTACCATGGCATGGTTGGTAGCCTATTGTACCTAACTATGAGCAAGCCTAATATTATGCTTAGTGTTCGTATATGTGCTAGATTTCAGGCTGCACCTAAAGAATCTCACTTGTTAGCTGTTAAGAGGATACTTAGGTACCTTATTGGAATTGTTGAATTAGGTTTATGGTATCCTAAGCATACTTTTTTTTGAGATTGTTAGTTACTCTGATACTGACTTTGCCGGTAGTAAAGTAGATCGAAAAAGTACTAGCGGCACTTGCCATTATTTAGGACAATCTTTGGTTTCTTGGTTTTCCAAGAAATAAAACTTAGTTGCACTGTCCACAACGTTGGTTGAATACATAGTTGCCGGAAGTTGTTGTGCCCAGACGCTTTATACGAAACAACAACTCGTGGACTATGGATTGTACTATGAAACCGTACTGATAAAATGTGATAATACTAGTGCAATAAACATCTCAAAAAACCCCCATATCACACTCACGAACTAAGCACATAGAAATTAGATATCATTTTATTCGTGATTATGTGCAAAAGGGGACGTCTCACTTGAATTTGTGTGCACTAATGAACAATGGACCGACATTCTCACAAAACCTCTTCTAGAGAACAGATTTATTGAAATTTGAAGGGAATTAGGCCCAATGCACGATAGAGAAGTTATCTATAAAAATGAAGAAGTGCATAAACTAAGGGAGAGCAACTTACCTTAAAATATTATGACTCTGAAAACTTATATTTCTCACATTTATTTATATTTATATTCTCTATGTCTTGTAAGGAAGAAAATGGCCATCTATATTGAAATGCATGTTTAGACTATTTTATGGATATTGGATGTATGTCAATCATAGTATGAACTGCATTGGACTATACTGAATTGAATACTTTGCATGCTTATATCTAACACCACCTGCATGACTGTTACTGTGATATGAATTGCATGTTGAGAGATACTCAAGGTTGATTGCATGCTTGATTTGAATGATGTGTAATACTATAAACTACTTACTAAAATTGTCAAGTCTTTAATGTACATGTTTTATTTTTTTTGGGAAATACTCTATTTTCAAATGGCACGCTTCTGAAATTTCATGAAATTCTCCCCAAAATTAGATCATGCACTAGAATAACTATGACTTAATGCATACAATAATTGTGTTCAAAATGATTTTTTTTACAGTTATGTTTCTCTACCTAAGGTTTATTTAATGCTTATATATTTCTATCTTAGCCTTTTTGTTGATGCCAAAAATGGGAGAGTGAAAGCAAAATTGGGTAAAAAAAAATGGGAATGATCTAACTAAGCATTTTTCTTTTTTTAATTTTCCCATGTATATGCTTTTATCCACACTTGGTGTTTGAGCTTCAATGTCAAACTTGAACACATATTGTTTTAAGATGTCTTCTAATAGCCTAATAAGGCTTTCACCTCTTATTTTGATGGTAACAAATGAAGGAAAGGTTTGATGACATTGTGTGTTCAAGTAATGATGTTTTCAGGCAACTTAGAAAGCCAAAATCAACAAAACTTCAAAAGATCACCAACAAGCTTAAAAGTACGTGATGTGTCATGAAGTGATAAAAAAGGGAAGCTCAAAGACATCTGAAGATGGAATGAACTTAAAGCTTCAAGATGACCATGAAGTTTTCAAAGAACAAGAAGTGTTTAATTTGTTAGGAAATCTTCATGTAAGTACTTCAAAGGTAAAAATATCATTATGAATGAGATGAAGCTCATTAGGGGACATAAATGGACTTAGAGACTTTAGTTTAAAAGTTCAGAAAATTTCTTTCAAAAGTAAGAAAGCAAGGAAACCAAATATCATTGAAAAAAAAAGAAGAAGGAAGCTGAATTTTTACTGTCCAGGCGATTGAGGTGAAATCCTCAGGCAACCGAGGATTTTTGTTGAAGAAAATTAAAATAGGCAGTGTGTCTTCAGGTGCCTGACCTTGTAACTTCAGGCTTCTGAAATCACTTCAGGCGACTGAGGTTGCACTTCAAGCAATTGAAGTACGGCAATGGGCAAATTTTTTAAACTTTTAATTTTCAAATCTAATTGACTTGTGCCCCAATCTTTTTAGAAACTTGGAGGGCACTCCAAGTAAACTTGGGCAACACAAAATTGAATGCTTTTCAAGTCTATAAATACATGTTTTATGATCTTCACATACACACCAAGCATTAAATATTATTTCAAGATCTCTTTCATTCAAAGCTTCTTGCTATCAATTTTAAAGCTCTGAATTGCTGCGAAATTTTTGAGAAATCTCTAAATTTTTACATCTTTTCTGAAGTATCTGATTCAAGTTCTTGATCCTAATCAAAGAGAAGTAAACCGGTGATATTTACATTGAACTTCTTACTTCATTCTTTTGATATTTTGAATTTGAAGTATATTAGTTTCTAAAGGGTACTAATCAGCTTTTTTGTGTAAGCATTATTTGTATGCATCTATTTGATTTATTTCTTGTAGATTGATGATTTCAAGGATTGTTTGGATCTTTGGCTAAGCAAGGGGATATTTCTTAGAGAGGCGAGCTCTAGCCTAAAGGAGTGACCGGACGAGGGGACATCGTTTGGAGAAGGCGGGCTTTAACTTTAACCAAGGAGTGTTGTAAAGGTTTGTTTCGCCCGTTAAAGGAACATGTTTAGTGAATCCTTTTATGGTTTACCAAAGGCAAGGATGTAGGCTGGGTATAAGCTGAAACTCGTAAAAATATCTGTCTCCGTCTTTCTTTCCCTTACTTTTTATTTTAAATACATATTTAAAATTGCGTGGATGGTTTAATTGGTAATCATACAAATTACGTAATTTGGAAGTTAAATAAACTTAAGGTTTAATTTTTGATTTGGGATTGCAAAAATCGAAAGGGAGTACGTTGGTTAAATCATTCTTTACAGAAACCATACGGGACTACGTTACTTGGTTAAACACCCAAAGAAAATTAACTAAGAGGTTATTTAAATTTTGAATTGTTTGGGATTTGAGTTTTGGGTTGCATTGAAGAAAACATTTCATATATACAGGGCTTGATTCAAATTTATATACCCAGGGCTGACAACAAAAGCTATATTGTGATTGAATGGATTAAAGTTTGATATTGATTAGACTGTGTTTATATTTCAAAGAGTGCTAAATCTTGCAGAGTATTCATCAATCTAATAGTGCTGCAAATTACTTATACTTGGCAAATCAATTGGTTGTTTAGTTTGAACATTGTGGTTAATGGGATGGTTTAATTGATTAGTTGATTACTTGTTTGGTTGAGTAATAGTATTGTGGATTAAAAGAACTAAGCTCTTGTGTGATTGGTAAATTAAACAAACAAGTCAAGAATTGGTTAAAAGAATTAAATAGAAGTCTTCAAAGAAATTAAAAGAAAATTTTAAAGTCCAATTTACCCCCACCCCTTGGGACTATACCTTGCTTTTCAATTGGTATCTAAGCGAGGTTATAGCAAATCTTAATTAGTAGCTATAAAAATATCTTAATAGCTAACTTAGGCGTAGCTCCATTTGGAGAGGGACAATCTTCAACTAGGCCACCAATTTTTTGTAGACACAACTATACATTTTGGAAAAAGAGAATGCAAATATGCCTTCAAACCATGGATTGGAAAGTTTGGGAGGTTGTCATGGAAGGTGACCAAATTCCCACTAAGATAGTTGATGGAAAACAAGTCCCTAAGGAGAAAATTGATATGAAAGACTTAGACTATAAGATGCTGCAAGTAAATTCTAGTGTAATGAATGCTCTATATTATGTTTTAGATGCCAATGAATTTAATAGAGTAATGGCTTGCAAATCTGTTAAGGAAATATGAGACAAATTAGAAGTAACATATGAAGGAACTGTAGATGTTAAGGATAATAGGATCGATATGCTTACAAGTGAATATGAAGTTTTTAAGAAGAACTCGAATGAATCCATAACTAATATGTTTACTAGGTTCACTCACATAATCAATTCCCTAAATGCTCTAGGAAAAACCTATACTACTTATGAGATGATTAGGAAAATTCTTAGAGGGCTGCCACCGAAATGGGAACCAAAAGCCACTGCCATAACTGAAGGAAGAAATCTGAAAACCACTTCCTTAGATGAGCGTATAGGTTCTTTACTTACATATGAAATGGCTATGAATGAAAAGAATGCAAAAGCCAAAACCCAAGATTCAATAGCCTTCAAAGCCTTAAAAGACAACTCAAGTAGTGAAGAAGAAATTGATAAAGATGAAGTAGCTTTCATATCTAAAAAGCTAGCAAGGATACTAAGAAGGAGAAACAAATTCAAGAGAAGAAATCAAAACTCCGAATAAGAAGAAGAAGATATTAGTACCAAGAAATCAAAGAATAAAACACCTATGTGTTACAATTGCAACAAAGTTGGACATATAAAACTAGAATGTCCACTATTACTAAATAAAGAGTCTAAGAAGAAAAAGAAAAAGGCCATGAAAGCTACTACTTGGGACATGATGAGTACAAGTAGTTCAGAAAATGAATCAAGTGACCAAAAGGTTGCTTATACGTGCGTTATGGCTTGGGACAATGAGGAAAGCTCCTCATCTAAATCTTCAAATAATTCTTATAGTGATTAATCTAATGATGAAAGCATACCATCTTATGAAGAACTTCAAAATGACTTATTCAAGGTGCATAAGATGTTAATTAAAGTAACTAAACAAAATACTTCATTAAAAAATAAGAATGAGGGTATAATGAAAGAATTAGAATCTCTTAGAACTGCTGAAAGAGAAAAGGATTCAAGAATCAAGAAAATGGAAAGTAAGAATGAAGTTATGACAAAGGAGTTAGAATCCAAAAATCTTACTGAAAAAGAAAAAGATTTAAAAATTAAAGAATTAGAAAGCAAGATTGAAAAAATGATAGAAGACCTGCGATCTCTAACCTCTAGAGAATATAAGAAAGATATATATTTCTGAGTTAGAGGATAAAGTAAGAAAATTATCTCTAGAATTAGAGAAATCACTAAAGAAAGTTGATGGCAAGAAAGAAATAGAGATAAATGATCTCAAAAGTAAAATTGAAGATAAAGAAAAGATCATCTATAACTTTACAAAAGGAAAAATAAACTTTGACAAGATGATAGACTAACAAATGATGACTCTAAATAAAGAAGGCATTGGTTTCAATGGAATTGAAAATTTAAGGAAAAAGAAACTTTATATGGGTTATTTTTCAAAAAAATCCAAAGACTATGCTACCACATCTAGTAATGCCTACACTAATAAAATATGCTATCAATGTAAGAAAAATGGGAATATCAAGTTTGAATGTCCATTTAAGAGAAAGGGTGTGAAGATTAAACATGTGTGGAAAATAAAAGAAACATCTCTTGACAAATCAACAAGAACCAAGAAGATATGGGTACCAAAAATGAAATAATAACTTCATACAAAAATAAAATAGAGAGTAGAAGGATACATAAAGGTTGGATGTCCAAATGAAACAAAAAGAAAATCTAAAAGCTGATAACATAAGTGTTGTTAAAAGATAGGTATACTTCAATAAAAAGAGAAACTTAAACCATTATACAATAAGGGAAATAAGTTAGAAAGGTTCAAAATAAGGAAATAAGGAAATTTCAGAAGTTGAAAAACTTCGGTTGACTGAGCTAATAACTTCAGGCTCCTACATGTACTTCAGGCGCCTGAGCTCTAGACCTCAGGCGACCGAACAGCTACTACCTATTAAATTTTATCCTAGAAAATTCTTCAAGCGCTTGACGTTGCGGAGCCTTTATAGTTTAAACAAGCGAAACCCTACTTTTTCTAAACTCTAGGCTTCTTAACCAAGTTCTATCACCTACCCGAAGTTCCAAACACCAAACTTCCTTCAATCTCTTGTGCTAAAACCTTCGAATCCAAGCTCCTCAGCTCGATCACACCTATTCTAGGGTTTGATAGAAGCCATCTGTTGCTCCAAGAAACCTTTATGTGCCTCGAACAAAGCAAACAGCAAATCGTGGCTCATCCTCTCGTAGAGATGATCCGAATATCGAACGATGGTTGGTATCCTCTCAAGCTAAACATCTTTATAGGACCCGACTCCTTATAGTTGAACCAATATTTGGTAAGGTACTTGATCTCCAGTTCATCAATACCGAATTCCCTAAGATTTTACCTTTGTTCAAAAACATTGGATGGAAAAATTTTGTTAAGTATCAAACCAAAGTAATCTTTCCTAACTTGATAAAAATTTTCTATGCAAATATGATCCCTGGGGAAAATTCCTTAACAACCAATGTGAAGGGTAAGAAAATAGTGCTTTCTCCTCAATCCTTAACATCCTTCTGAATGTCGCTCCTGGAAATTTTGAATGTCCAACATTAGGACAATTATGAATACTCCAACAAGACTTTACACCTGAGGAATTTTTTCCATTAGTCATGGAGAATCAACCAACTTACTTTGGGCACCCAACCATTGTATAAGCAACTAAACCTGAAAGCTCAAATCCTCTAAAAAATTATCACCAATAACATTTTACTGCAAGCTAGATCCTACGATCATCTTTCATATGCTGATTGTTTTGTTATGTAGTGTTTGTTAAAAGAAAAGAAACTTGACTTAGCCAGCCTTATCATAAATGGATGTGGGCTAAGCTTGATACATCTCAAATAACTCTTCCTTATGGTGGAACTCTCAACCTTATTCTTTCAAAATTAAGTATTGCCTCACTGACGGACCTATTCATCAAGAGAACTAGATATGACCTCTTTACTTCAACCACTCTCAAACATATGGGATATGAAAAACGAAATCAGGAGTGGCTCTTAAAAGGAGGTAGACAACGGAGGGCAGCTACTGCACCTCCTCCTCCACCTGAGGATCAATCAGAAGGTTCAACATCTGAAGCTCCCTCGTGGTTCATACAGTTCTATAATGAATTCACCTCCTTCAGTCGAGATATGCGTGATGGTCTTAAATCCCTAAAAGATAACTACGCTTCATTAGATCAGCGTCTTAAGCGTATTGAACAGATTCGGGGTAGTTCCTCCCCCAGTGATCCTATGGACACTAGCTCTATACCCCATAGCGATGATTCATCAGCTGAAACATTTGAAGAAAAGAAAGAAAGAGATGATGAAGAAGAAAAAGAAGAGGAAGCTAGTAATGAAGAGGAAGAAGATGATGGTGATCATGAGAATGAAGATGAAGAAGAAGAGGAAGAAGATGATGAAGCTTCTGATGGTGCTGAAGGAAATAATGATTAAATGTTCTTAGCTCTAAAATGTAAACCTAAAAATAGTTTCTCATTGTGCTGCATTGTATGATTATATGTCACATCTTAGTGATGTGTTTTGGTTTGTATTACTTATAACTTTTTTATGATACTTTGCTCTTTGTACTAAACTTTGTATCCCTTTTTGCATGATGTCAAAGGGGGAGAGATGATTTAGAGAGCAAAAATATGTGAGTAGCTGAATGTTAAATATGCATGTAACTAAATGTGGAAACTGCAATATGAATATTTGAGCCAAATTGTCAATTGTAGCTAATGATACAAATACAGCTAAATGTTGAAATGTTGAGCTGATTGATGGAAATGTTATGTGCAAATACTATATGAAAAGCAGCAATATAAATGTTGTCTGTATATATATATAAGCTTTGCAAAAACATGGTGGAGGTTTGGATTACTTTGGCTTACTTTAAACATTACTTGAATCTATGCTTATTGTAAGGGGAAGCGTTCTACAAGTGTTTCTAAATTTTTTCTGCTTATTTGTTATCATCAAAAAGGGAGAGATTGTTAGCCTAATAAGGCTTTCACCTCTTGTTTGATGGTAACAAATGAAGGAAAGGTTTGATGACATTATGTGTTCAAGTAATGATGTTTTTAGGTAACTTAGAAAGCCAAAATCAACAAAGCTTCAAAAGATCACCAACAAGCTTAAAAGTATGTGATGTGTCATGAAGTGATAAAAAAGGGAAGCTCAAAGACATCTGAAAATGGAATGAACTTAAAACTTCAAAATGACCATGAAGTTTTCAAAGAACAAGAAGTGTTTAATTTGTTAGGAAATCTTCATGTAAGTACTTCAAAGGTAAAATTATCATTATGAATGAGATAAAGCTCATTAGGGACATAAATGGACTTAGAGACTTTATTTTAAAACCCCGAAAAATATCTTTCAAAAGTAAGAAAGCAAGGAAACCAAATATCTTTGAAAAAGAAAGAAGGAAGCTGAATTTTTACTGTCCAGGCAACCGAGGATTTTCGCTGAATAAAATTAAAATAGGCAGTGTATCTTCAAGCACTTGACCCTGTAACTTCAGGCTCCTAAACTCACTTCAGGCGACCGAGGTTGCACTTCAGGCAACTGAAGTACGGCAACGGGCATATTTTTTAAACTTCTAATTTTCAAATCTAATTTACTTGCGCCCCAATCTTTTTAGAAACTTGGAGGGCACTCCAAGTAAACTTAGGCAGCACGAAAGTGAATGTTTTCCAAGTCTATAAATACATGTTTTATGATCTTCACATACACACCAAGCATTGAATATTCTTTCAAGATATCTTTCGCTCAAAGCTTCTTGCTATTTGTTTTAAAGCTCTAAATTGCTGCGAAATTTTTGAGAAATCTCTGAACTTTTACATCTTCTCTAAAGTATCTGATTCAAGTTCTTGATCCTAATCAAAGAGAAGTAAACCGATGATATTTACATTGAGTTTCTTTCTTCATTCTTTTAATATTTTGAATTTGAAGTATATTAGTTTCTAAAGTATACTAATCAGCTTTTTGTGTGAGCATTATTTGTACGCATCTATTTGATTTATTTCTTGTAAATTGACAATTTCAAGAATTGTTTGGATCGTTGGCTAAGCAAAGGGATATTGCTTAGAGAGGCAGGTTCTAGCCTAAAGGAGTGACAGGACAAGGGGACATCGTTTGGAGAAGGCGAGCTCTAACCTTAACCAAGGAGTGTTGTAAAGGTTTTTTCTGCTCGTTAAAGGAACAGGTTTAGTGAATCCTTTGTTGGTTTACCAAAGGCCAGGACGTAGGCTGAGTATAAGCTGAACCTCGTAAAAATCTCCGTCTCACTCTTTCTTTTCCTTACTCTTTATTTTCAGTACATATTTAAAATTGTGTGGATGGTTTAATTGGTAATCATACAAACTACGTAATTTGGAAGTTAAATAAACTTAAGGTTTAATTTTTGATTTAGGATTGTGGAAACCGAAAGGGAGTACGTTAGTTAAACCATTCTTTGCAAAAACCATACGGGAGTATGTTACTTGGTTAAACACCCAAAGAAAATTAACTAAGAGGTTATTTAAATTCTGAATTGTTTGGGATTTGAGTTTTAGGTTGCATTGAAGAAACCATTTCATATATACAGGGCTTGATTCAAATTTATATACCCAGGGCTTACAACAAAAGCTATATTGTGATTGAATGGCTTAAAGTTTGATATTGATTGGAATGTGTTTATATTTCAAAGAATGCTAAATCTTGCAGAGTTTTCATCAATCTAATAATGCTGTAGATTGCTTATACTTGGCAAATCAATTGGTTGTTTAGTTTGAGCATTGTGGTTGATTGGATGGTTTAATTGATTAGTTGATTACTTGTTTGGTTGAGTAATAATATTGTGGATTAAAAGAACTAAGTTCTTGTGTGATTAGTAAATTAAACAAACAAGTCAAGAATTGGTTAAAAGAATTAAATAGAAGTCTTCAAAGAAATTAAAAGAAATTTTTTAAGTCCAATTCACCCCCCCTCTTGGGACTACACATTACTTTTCATCTTTTGTCATGGATATTCCTAGACTGTTCTAGTTTTTAAATTAACGCATATTCTTAGGGGGAGCCTCTTTACGCTTACCCGCTTTTGCTTATTGTATTTTTTATCATCAAAAAAGAGGAGAATGTTGACTTTGCAAAAGCTATCCCATTTTGATTATGACAAATCTAAAGTATCTCTCTTGTGCACCTAGTTCTTGTATAGATATATTCTTAAGGTGGCACGAAAAGTTGGGGTATGATGGAAGCCATAAGAAACTCAAAGTTCACACCTTTCAATGGCTATATGAAGAAGCAAGGAGTGAAGACATTTTTATTCTTTATTGCATTCTTGTTTGGTCTGTAATAATTATATGATCTAAAAAAATGCATTCATGCATGATGGGATTGATAGCTCAAAGAAAGACCATAGACTGACCTTAGGTCCCAAAATCTTTCATGAAAAATTTCTCAACTAAAATAAAATACTCATACATTTAGGGATAATTTTTTTAAGGACTTATCTTAGGTTTTCACTTAGCTCAGTCGACCGAACATTTCAAGTTCATATTCAGCTCAGTTGACCGATCAGACCTTTTGACTAGAAAATAATTTTTTTTAGCTTAGTTGACCTGCCTTTTTTCAACTTAACATTCCTCAACGGACTGACCACCTTGAAATTTAGAATATACTTTTTGGCCAGTTGATCGAGCAAGTCATTATTTGACCTTTTATTAAAGCTCAATTGAATGAAAAATGAAGAGCAAAATGGCTCAGCCGACCCATCGTTGGTGCTCATCCGGTTGTCCAAGAATGATAGTCAACTAAGTATCGAACGATTGTAAATCGCCTTCGCTCAACTAACCAACAATGTTCTCAATCAACTGAACCTCTTGGGACTGTTAAAATTCTAGCGCTAAAATGCGGTTATTTTTTAACTTAACAAATTAAGAAATTCTCAATATGTCCCAAACGATTTTTTTTTTTTTTGGAAAAGTCTATATATACTCCATCTCTAAACATAATTAGTAACTTCTGGATTAGCAAAAATTCTATGAAAAATTCTTAAGCTATTTTTTTCCCACACTCATACTTGCAAGCATATACTACTCTCTTTCCCATTCTCTTGTGAGAACATTTTAGAAAGAGAGTTTTGATTCTCACATTCCATTTCAAGTTATTACACTTGGAGGCTTGATTGAATATTTTTTTTTTTTTGGTTTCATATCTTTTACTCAAAAGTCCTTACTCTCACATATTCATTTATCTTTTAAATATCTTTTTGAGAGTAAACTTTGGAGCATTTCCCATATCATTTGATTGAAATATTTTCTTTTGGAAAAAAATTTCCATAGCTTGTGAGTCTTTGCATATTCATTGCAAGACTCAAAGGCTAGCTTTGTGTTCATTGGAAAATATCTTTGAAGATTATTTTCATTGTCTCTTATACTTCATTGTTTGAAAATATCTGTTGGAGATATTATATTGTGTGCTTTGAAATCCTTGATATTGACTTAGAGTGCATTACATTTTTGAATCAAGGATCATACTCATTAGCATCTCTCACATTGTTACATAATTTTTTGAGAGATAAAATTCTAATACTTTATTGAGCTTAAACTCCCATCATACTAGAGTGCATTGGTTGAATTGTTGTACATATTTGCTTGTATAAGAAGCATATCTATTGTACACACATTCTATTTACTGTTGTATTCCAAGCATAGCTTGAGGAGGTGTTGATATAGCCTGTAAGGATTAGTTGTATTGGTTGGGCTTAGCCCTGTAATTTGAGTCGGGGTATTCCTTGCCCCATAAAGAAAGGGTGTAATTGGTGTTGCTCCACCCGCTAAGTGAGCATTAGTGGAATCCTCAGGCTGGTTAGTTAGATGCGGGGACATAGGCACAATTGTCAAACCTTGATAACATATCGTGTGTCACTATTCCTTTATTTTCTTTACATTCTTGTGCTTGCTTGCTTATTTTTATCTGGTGGATTCATTGCACTTGTATTTAGATACATATTTGTGATTGCTTGAGAAATACTAGAACTCTTTTATCTGTCTAGCTTATTTTGAACGCCTTTGTATATGTTGAATTGGAATTGGTTAGAGAAGACCCTAGGTTGAGTTATACTGGTTGTGGATAGAAATAGAATAGACTTGACCTAAAATTTTAAATATCCAATTCACCCCCACTCTTAGGATTACACCAATTACATCATATGTCAATCTGAAAACTCTAGTGCTTATCAACATAAAAAGACTAAAAAAGTAAAAAAAAAAAGAAAAGAGGACATTACCAATAAAATCATGGGCCCTTTCCAAAAATCCATGCTTTATCCTAATCCTTAGCCAATTGAAATATGAAAGAACCATTAGAAAGTGTAGAATTCTCAATGGAACCTAATCTTTTCCAAATTTTATCAATATTCACTTTTATATAGGATAACTGGAGAGCCTTCCAAGAATACACCAATCAAAGCTTCTTTCCATTTTTCCTCTCCCAGTAGAAACCAATTTTAAGGTAGATTGATTAAAACTCTATCATCAACCCGAGTCATTTCAAAGAGCTCAACTCAAGGTCTATCTCTTTCGATTTGAATAGATTTCTTCACTATTCTTTCAAATTTATCAAACTAACCTTAATTAGTTTTTCTTTCTTCACAAAAAAATCTCTTCAATTGTCAATCAAATTAATTTTTCAACCTTCCTAAAGAATTGTAATGCCTCGAACCCGAAACTAGGGTCTGGAGTGTTATTTGAAATATATCTCTGATACCACCTTGTGACACCCCGAACCCGCCAAGTGGGCCCCGGGTGCCACATGTTCATTTCATTTGTGTCTGATATCATAATCTCAATTACGCAGTAGATATAATAACATCTCTTCAATAATATACCAGAGTTTTTACATATCTATAATCTCAAAAGGTATTTTCCAAACAACCAGTATTCACAAATATTTACTACTTTGAAAACATAAATATATTACAACCCCAAAAATTATAATAAAAGTTTATACCTTTGCTCTTTTTAAAAAATGCTACACCAACCCCAAGTCACTGAACTCGATCACGCGAAGGTCCTCAAAAAGATAAAATTTCATATCGGGTGAGACACATCTCAGTAAGTCAGAATAGAATAGCACCAGTGTGTGGCTATTATAAGGTTTGTGTACAAATATATATATATATATATATATATATATATATATATATCATCATCATCATTCATGAAAGTATCACAGTTATGAAAACATTCTCTATCCTTACTCACGTACATGCAATGTATTTTAATATAATGAGAGTTCCCAATGATTGGGGTGATTACCTACCCATACAAGTAGGACCCCTTTGCTCTAATACCTTATGCAACCCATGGTTACAACTGAACATATCAGGCACTTACCTTACTCAGTAAGTTCTTAGGTGGTTAGTTTATCTCATACTCACACATATATTCAAACAAAAGTTTACTAATAGAAGTTTCCGAGAATAGGGAAGAGTACCCGCCAATACAAGTAGCTTCCCTCTACCCTAATATGTTATGTTGCCCGGTATGGCTACATTGATACTTATCAAGGCACTCGCCTTTCTCAGCAAGCCCTTGAGCGGAGTGTATACTTCGCCCCAATTAAATATGATACTACAATATATAATACATTTCTACTTACTGTGCATCTGTTATATCTGTTATACTTATCTTTTCATGTTCTCAGTATTTCATATCTTATTATTCATTTTCATAGTTCACATCACGTGAATTTCATGTCATATAATTTTGTTTTATAGTTCACATCACATGAATCTCATGTCATATAATTCATTTCTTCCACATTTCACACTACTTTGGTTTCATGCTACTCTGTATTCACATCTGCATTCACATGTTCTGTTCTCATATAATTCACAGGTTAAATTAAACAATTATGCATTTATAACTTACTATCAAATGAATAATCACTGTCATGCTTCCCCCTATGACGGGTTGTGTGGCCCAAAGGCTGGATTTAACCCTAGTTGGCCCACCAGAGTTAAATAAAAAAATAACCTCTTTAGTCTATAAGTCTAATTGGCTTTCCCACACTGGTCTAGACTCTAAGGGGAATCTCTACCCTACAAAGCACAATCGACTACCCCGTACTCACAGTCTCTTTAAGATGTGTGGGTGCACAATCTCTTCCAAAAACATAAGCAATAGTACTGTGCCTTACCATGGTCCATCGGAGTTCTCAAATCATACATTACAATTTAACTCTCGTATTCTGCTCTGATTAAACAATACACATGCAGTACATATTCTTATCACATTTCAGTATTCCCAACATCTCATAAATGTATCATAATTCACCACAGTATTTTCATTTTACTCATGCCACATCATTCAAATAATAAGCATAATCATATCATTTTAAATAACAAAAACCAACCCATGTTCATCGTCAGTTTACTGAAAATTCACATTAAATATCCTTCTCAAACATCTAGAAAATACATTACTGTCCATATTTCATTTTCAAAAATAATATCTACACAGCCCTAGTGTAACGACCTGCTTCATTTACTACTTAATCAACCATATTAATTATCAATAACTTAAAACATAATAAAGTCAACCCGAACCTATGGATAACGAGGACACACCTATCATACACAGCGGAAACCTAAGCAACGGTAAACATAAATTTCAACCAATCAACCATATAATACAATATACCAGAGTTTCTACATTCCACCATACACTATATATATACAACCCTCAACATCACAAAAGATAAAACTAAGATCTTACATATATATATATACAATCCTCAACATCACAAAAGATAAAAGTAAGATCTTACATCCAGAAACCTACAGACCCTAGTTCAAAAGACTCACCCTCCTAGCGATGTGGTAAACAGTGCCTCAACGGTGGCTTCGATCCGCCGGTCTTTCCAAGTTCCTTGAAATTTTTTAAGTTGGGGCGAGACACTTCTTAGTAAGGAAAATAAACTAAATATAGTTATGTGACAACATGAATATATTTAGGTGCTATTATAAGCATATAGTATATTTCATATATTTGGAAACTAAAAAATATCATAACTGATTAAACGTGTCATTTCATAAATATACTAATTCATACTACATATCACTGTTTATAAAATCATCTGATATAACTAGTAATTTTGAAATTTACCCAAGATGAATAGCTAGCTGATGTCATGTATTACCTCCCATGATGGGTTATGCAGCCTGAAGGTAAGACCCGACAATGGCTGGCCGACCATTGCTGAGTCAAAAATGTCTGTAAGAACGAAGGGCCCGCCACACCCTAGTTCGGACAGTCAGGTGGACGTCTACAACTCTACACTGAAAGCCACATCGACTATCCATCTCCCACTCCCTCTACTAGCAGGGGCGGTTAGCACAAGTTTGAACTGATTTGTTTAGCTACGGTACCATGCTCCTGAAACTGAACTGAACTACCACCCGGGTTCTGATAACATACAATATATGATAATATACTGTTTGCACATAAATAGATTGATAGTGTTTTCTGATTTCTGTAATAACATAAATAAATACGGCCTTGCGCCGATTACATTCATAAACTGTGGACCTTACGCCGAATACATACATAGTCCATGGCCTTATGCCAGCTATCAATCACGACCTTGTGCCGATTATATCATACATATTGATCTAAGTAAATGTATTATTTATCATGTATTCTAAAATCATAATGTACTGCATTATCCTGCTATTTCTGAAAATCACTAAAATATGCTTATTTGGTAAAATTTAACTTAACATAATACAATCTGCGTAAAATAATATTCATGCCACACATTACTGAGTAAAATCATAAATTCTGTTCTGAAATCATATCTCCTGACATTTCATATTAAAAATATACATTTCTGTATTACAGTAGTATTTTCCCAAATATATATTTTTTCAATAATACCACATATATAATACATGCATTCTAAACATAAATCTAGTAATAAATAATAATAATTTTCATGAAAAAATTACTGCTTTAGTTTACTTTCTTACCTGACTACTAAAAGGCCTCTAGTATGACAAGGCCGACACCCACAGGGTTCCCCGTTCAACTTCCTGAAAAAAATATTTCCCTGAACAAAATTTCAGTATTTCTTCGACTACTACATTTTCTACAACTTCAAGGAAGGCAAAAAGTAAATAAAAAACCTTACCCTGAGTTTGGGATGAAATCCAAGTTGACCCCACCAGTGATCCACTCCAGCAAATTTGAAGAGAACTTTTCCAAGAGTGTTGTGGTGGTCTTGGATCGTCGAACTAGTAAGAATTCAGCCCAAAATCTTAGAGAGAAGGGGAAGAAACCGAAGAGGAGAGAGAGAGAGAGAGTGAGTGTTCTGCGTGAAATTTTTGAGAGAAAATCGAGTTTAGGGCTATGTATACACTGACCTTTATCGACGAGCCACGTCACTTCGTCGATGAGGTCAAGAAGGAAATTTGTCGATGAATGCTATTCCTCGTCGACGAAATTTAGAGCTGACAAAAAAGCCTCTCAGTATATTCTCGTCAACGAGCCCAAAATGCCACATGGGTCATTATTCTTTATTACTTAAATGCCACCCAAAATGCCTCTCGGTTTACTGTTACCCCCTTTTACAATTTCCATTTTCCTCTCTCTTTATTATCTAAATACCATTATTCTTCGGGTCATTACACCTAAGCTCAAAATCATAATTCAAACGGCTGGCTTTTCTTTTAAAACTCACCTGATAATCATATACATTTATAAACACATATATTTTCCATTTAAATCTGTAAATTCATAAAAACTACTGATTTAATCTATTCCCCTTACCTAATTTCCAAAAATTACGCCAGTAGGGACCCCAAGACGATGCTTGCAGCACTCACCCGAACCCTAATTCAAAACCCTAGCTTATTAACTCAAACCCCACATCAACAACTATTAAATCTTCCCAAGCCCTTACACCCCTTTCAAATAGTCATATAATAAACAAACAACTCATTTCTACCATTACCTCAACTTTGGGGTAAAGTTTGAAAAGACATCGTTTGAAAATCCACTCCGCTAGACTTGCAGAGAATTTCTCCTAAATCCTCTTGTAGCAGCTTTCAATCGTTGAATCAGGTGACAAACGGCGAGAAATCAAAGAGAGAAGGTAAGAAGTGTCATTTTTAGAGAGATAAACAGAGAATTTGAGGTTGCTTAATGAATAAGGAATGAAAAATTCAATTTATACTTAGCCACCTTCGTCGACGAAATGACGTTTTCGTCGATGAACTACTGAAGAATATTGGTTGACAAAAGAAGAACTTCGTCGACAAACCCAAATTCTGAAATTCTTGTTGTTCGAGATCTCTTCGTCGACGATGCCCGAACTTCATCGACGAACTACTGAAGAACCTTTGTCGACGAAAACGAGGGATTCGTTGGCTTTCATCGACGAAGCCAATTGTTTCCCTTTTATATTTTTTCCCTTTCTACTTTTCTTTGTCATTTTCCATGAATCAATTTTTTCTAGATCTCTATAAGAATTATGAACTATACAATTCATTTCTTCAACCAAGAATCACCAAACAACCAAAAATTAGGCAAGAATTAATCAAAATTTTGTAGTCAGGATTGAACAACACAAGTTTATTAGAAGCATTTATCCTAAATTGAGAGCAAACAAAATTTCTCGCACAATTCTAACTTAGATTGAATTATTTAAATATGATATATTATTATGAATGAGATATTGAAGTCAATTTTAAAAAATTAGGTGCAAACTTAAAATACATGCACTTAACTATTCTTCATGAACTATTATACCATAAATTCTTAAAATTTCATTTCACTTCATTCCCTAGAATTTAAATCATTACTATTAAAGTTTAAAAGTTTCATATTTAATCATTTACGTTAGTTTAAATTCTTGATTAGAGATTAAAATGAACATTAAAATTTAAGCATTAAATTATTATAATTAAAATTTAAAACTTCAGAAATTGAATCACAAACATTACTTGCTAGGTAAACTGTCATTTTATCCCACCAGGCACCAGGAGAGAGGGACGCGGATCACGGTCCGTTCCACGGCCAGGATAAATTTGACAGCAAGCCAACGCTTCTGCAACTGAGTAGAAGAATTATCCGTCGTTCTTGCATCTTCGCCATGGCCGACAAGGAAGGCGATCACGTACCTGCAGAAGAAACCCCAATGCCAGAATCCGATCAAAATCAACCAGAGCAACCGCATCATCATCAAGAAGATCAGGCGCAGCCACCTCCTCCAGAAGAGATCAAGAAACCAGAGAAGACGGCCAGCAACATCTCATTCAACATTTGGCCTCCCAGCCAGCGCACTCGAGACGCCGTGATCAACCGCCTCGTCGAGACCCTCTCCACCCCCTCCGTTCTTTCCAAGCGCTACGGCTCCGTGCCCCAGGACGAGGCCGCCTCCGTCGCCCGCGTCATCGAGCAGGACTCCTTCTCTGCCGCGTCCGACGCCGCCACGTCTACCGCCGGAGATGACGGCATCGAGATCCTCCAGGTTTATTCCAAGGAGATCAGCAAGCTCATGCTCGACGCCATCAAAGCGCGATCTGCCGCTTCTTCCGGCTCTACTTCAGATCACGATGCATCATCACATGCTCCTCCCGTGGCTGCCCCTGCCGCGAGGGAGGAAATCTCATCAGTCGAATCCGAGTCTTGATCTTCCCGACATTTAGCTTCTTTCTCATATGTTAGGGTTTGTCTTCATCTCCAGAGCTGTTTGGACTTTTTCTATTTGTTTTGTTTTTTAAATATTTAATTCTAACGCGCTTTATAATCATTTTTACTATATGAATATATGATTTTTGCTTCAGTTCTTGGGGTTTCATTTTCTATCTATTGCTTTTCCCTCCTAATTTTCTTTGCGGAACGCATCTGTCCTGTTTATAAACCAGGGAGCTTTTAGATATCTGCATTTTACAATGGTTGGATATGGAGTGACAGTCCAGCACAGCTTTCAAGTTGTGTTAGTCTTAAGTTACTTTAGTTGCGATACTTAATGGTAACATGCATATGCAGAAAATCTTATCTGAGAAAGTTCAGGATGGCTGGTTTTGGTTTCAAAAATTATTAGCTGCGTCTAAATTGATTACCATTTCATTTTTTGTTCTGTTTGTAATTATGTTGGTTTCAAGCTGTTGGGGTGCTTTTTTTTCCAAGTTCAAGATAGTTACTGCCCAGTGTGTTGGAATTTGTCCTTACCTTCATCATCATAGTTTAGTGAAATTCCACATTTCAATGTGCCAATATGTCCTGTTTTCAAGTTTAAGAGAGTTATCCCCAGTTTGTTCGAGTGAACTCCTACCTTTTGTTTGAAATATCAGTTTGTGAGAGTTCTCACATTGGAGAACTAAGTGGAAGATGAGTAGTTTATATACGTGGATGAGACAAGACTTAATAACTTAATCTTTTAGGTCAAGTTGGTGTTTTCCCATGTATATCAAATCAAACCCTTGCAAGGACTTCTTTGGTGCTAAGGTGTAAGAGCAAATCCTCCTAATGTGCTAACATTTGGAAGGTCAAATGTGTGATGGAGACCAAAAGGATCACCTAGGCTAGGTAAATGGTTTTCAGTAGGGTAAATAGCTGACAGGTAAGAATGATTTGACACTTGACAGGCAATTGGTATGCAATTTGAGACAATTAAGGTGCGGTGCTAAGGCTCACTAGAGTAACTTTTGGAGAATTGGATTTGTTAGCAAGGGGAAGATGATTTCCACTCAAGGGGGTGTCAAATGGGTGGGTGGGAGTGGGGAGATTATTGGAAATGTTTGAGTTTTACTTGTGAAAGATGGTTCCACTCAAGGGGGTGTCAAATGGGTGGGTGGGAGGGGGGGAGATTATTGGAAATATTTGAGAGTTTTACTTGTGAAAGAAAATTGAATAGAGGATGAATAGATTATACATATGGTGCAATGGAGACTTAACTTATGATTTTGGATTAAGTTGGTGTTTACTCTTGTATATCAAGTCCGTGCAAGAACTCCCTAATGTTTACCCTCGCAAGATTCTGTGGCATATTTCCGTATTTTTGAGCTACTCCTTGTGCAATCTTTGCATGAGTATATTTTTCATAAAACTTATAGTCGGTGAACTTAAAATTTGACATAAATCTCCTTTCAATAAAGGAGTCGTAAGTTATTTTAATTTGTGCTTATTGAGAGGAGACATGGCAATTGGTCGTTAGGGAAGTTGGGTGAGTGGTTATGAGAAGTTATTCGTGAATAAATTAAGTTAATCACATGTCCAAAATGGAGGAACTTTTTGTAATTCACTTGAACATACAACGATAAGGTGACTTTCCTTTGTTAAATAGTATAGATGCACAAATGTGTCTTTGTGCATAACCTGTTGCATAGCTATTGTATGAGTTTCATCATCAGGCAGGTTGTTAGGAATATGAGTAGACGTGTTGTCTTATTTGAAATTGTCATCACCCATTTTCCATTAAGTGTTTCTCTTTTTTGTGTGGAAATTTGTAAAATGATGAAATTCTGTTGGATGCTAGGCTGATTACTAATCGTCAAATATCTAAGTCTTCATCTTGTTAACTAATAGGAATTCGTCTTCATCAATTTGTGGGCTGAGGACAGTTTTGCTCTTTGTTCCCTGAAACAGTTTTGTGCTAATTGTTGAAGAATTTTGGTAGTATTTTAGCTTCCAAAGCAAGCAAATGTGGTTAACGGAGGGCTGAAAAAAGCTAAAACTCATTCAAGAATTTTTTCTTACAAAGAAAAAATGTGCGATTTATGGTTAGACTTGAGTTATTGGGGATTTCTTTAAGACACTGGTTAATGTTGTGAACCTTGTGATGAAACTACAGAAAAAATGCAGTAATATAATATGGCTAAAATGCACTAAAACCCATCCCAACTATGAATATTTGGCAATGATGGTCCCACTAGTTTTTTAACCAATTTTCTCCCTCAACTATTAAATTCCTCCCCTTAGTTTGGTCCATTTCCGTTAGTAACTTAGCGTTGTAATTAACACTGTTTGTGCACATGATGGGCATGTGACTTTGCTCGCGCATGACCAACATAATTTTGAGGAATTAGTTCATGTATAAAAATTGCAATCAAAGCCAAGGGAAGACCCTCACCAGTTCTTCAAGTTATTATCTTATTTCAATACTTGATTAGAACTTTTTTATGTTTATCCTTTCTTTGTGCACCCTTTTTGTACTTATATTTTACTTGAAGGGCTAGTTGAAGAAATGAATCCTGGATTTAAAGATAAATGTTTTTTGTGATTAAAATTGACACCCTTTGTGAAGGATTTTTTTGGAAGTGACTTCTGCTGGATTTGGCAAGGAAAAAGGAAAGGGCAGCGCTTGGAAATGTGCTTCTCTCTTAGTTTTTTAGAGGTTGTGGATGGAACGTAATGTGCACATTTTTCTAGGGAAGAAGTTGGCTTAGTTGCTGGTTATTTGGCTTCTCTTTGGTGTGTGGGACAAGGGAATTTTAAGGAGGGGGGGGTGTGAGATTTTCTGATATTCAACACGGTTGGCGTTATGTGTTGGAGTGTTAGTTCGTGATTTTTTTTTTCCTTTAGTCTGTAGGTTGTTCCTTTTTGTTTTTTATTTGGATTTCCCAGACTTTGTTAGGAGATGTCTTATTCTCTTTGATGTATGTTCTTATTCTATTAATGAATTTTTTTTTTATTATAAAAAAAGTTAACACCCCTTGTCTAAACAATTGGAACTTTGGCACAGAGTAATTCGAGGATTAATACTGTGGTGGTGATTTAATATTGGAGCCAAAGGGCAACAAATGAAGGGCTTATGGATTGTAGTTATGGCCCTTATGGGTTGTTCGGTTGCCTGTTTTTGTAGTCTTAAGTCTTGTTTGGTGTTTGCGTAGTTTTTGTCAAACTTGGTCCTATTTTTTTTCCTTTGCATGCAATATTTTTGCTGATAAAAAATAATAGAAGGCACTTTATTATTTCTTTATTTTTTTTTTGCAGGTATCATATTGCATGTTCTTAAAGGTTTTGCGACAAAAATAATTATTTTTAATGAGATATTGCAATAAATGGAGAACCTGCTGAATAGGTAGGTTTCCTTTTCTATTCACAATAAATGCTATGTATGATACATGATGTTTATTCCCTAATTAACATGCTAACACGTAACCCTCCCCCTCAGGCTGGGGCATATATATATATATATATATATATCATATGCCCCGGGCTTGTTACTGATGAATTTGGCACGGAGTAATACAGGGATTAATATTGTGGTGGTTGTTTAAGTTTGCAAACAAACTGCAAAATAATAAGGCTTGTGGATGCAGTTATGGAATGTTGGGTTGTGTTTTTTATATTCTTAGTTCTTGTTTGGTGTTTATATAGGTTTTCTGTGAATTGAACTTGCTTCCTTTTATCCTTTGCTAATTTTTTGTGAAAATCTGTTTGTTGATAAAAAACAATATATCATTGCATGTTGTCAAAGATTTGGCAACAAAGTGTTTTATTACAGTTGCAATATTGCAATGTGTTGATCTTCTATTCTATTTATAATAAATGCTATTTACAGTAAATTATATTTATGCTCCTACTACCATGCTAAGATGTAGCACTCCTCAACCAGGAGCATGTGTATTGTATGCCCCAAGACTTGGTAAATAAATTAGCCAATTGATATTCATACTTTGCATGAGTGGTTGTAAAGAGCTTTTGTACTAGTTTTTCTTGAACAAATGACATTCAATTGCAAGCAATGAATGCTGGAATCCAAGCTCTTCCAACATATTTTTGAGCCAGTTCAACTCAAGGGTAGTTTACCTGTTTGCTTCATACTTTTCCAAGACATTTAGTGGTCACTGACAAATATGCTATCTAGTAGTGGACCCTTTGTCAAAGGGTAAGCTTAATATGCGTGTGCATCCTTGAACATGTGTATAATCATGATCTTGATAAAAGAGACTTTTTATGGGTGTGACCTTGAGATATCTTAGGCTATGAATAACAACATTCCAATGAATAGTGTGAAGAGCATCAAAGGATTGACTTACAGCACTTGTTGCAAAGGAGATACCCAGTTAAGTAATTGAAAGTTCCAAAAAGTCACCCGTATTGTCCTAGATTTGGCATTAAGTTACTATTAGGGTCCATGGGTGTAACGACAGGCTTGTATCATACTACCTTCTTGATTAACTGCAGTTGAGTCTTTAGAGTACTTTGTGATTAGATTCCCCACCGAGTATTTGTGCTTGTGTGCTGGGGTGAATATTGCATACCAATAGAACTCGGTGGCCACAATCATTTGGGCTTGGTAGAGGTTGTTGTGGCACTTAGTAGGACAAAAGACTTACCACGATGCTCGCAGACCCGTTTATAATGCCTTTGTTGCTGACGTTTGTCAAGCAAGTCATGTGAATTGGCCAATGTCATCTAATTATCAAGCACATAGTTCTATGAGGACAATACTCATGAGAGATCTATACACCTTTTCCCTAGAAGTACTTCAATGATCCCTTATCCTCTTGGAATTTGGTCTATTAAATTGTTTGAAAAGTTGTATTCCCTAATTATCATCCCCTATGATGATAATGTTGTCCAAATAAACACTCTCAAGATATAATATAGATTATAGAATGATCTGCAACGCATGTTGAAAGGCCAAAATCAAGCACTAGGACGCTGAAATGGCTGAAGCACACTTTAGAAGACTACTTTAGGTGACACAAACTTAGTTGAAAAATCTGCCTTGACTTTCAAGAGGTTGCTCCTGTAATCTTCCTAAAAAGCACCATGGAGAAAGCCACTCTTGATGTCCAACTTGTGAAATGTAGTGGCTAAAGAGATAAATAGACGAAAAATGTGAGTTTGGCCATGGGTTAGAACATGTTTGAGTAATCCAAATGGTATAATTGTGTGTGTAGCCTTCAACCACCCGTCTAGCCTTCAAATAGGCAACTAACCTATTGGTATTGACTTTCACATTAAGCACCCAACAACAATGAACTGTAGACTTGTGAAAGTCACATAAGTTCTTAAGTATGATTGACCCTTATGGCGTGCATCTCTTCATCCCTTGTTGCACTTCTTACAAGTTCAAGCAAAACATCAAACAAAGACTTGAAAATATAGATGGATGACAAAAAGGTGCCAATAAGTTAAGATGAGGGTGACAAAGAATCAAGAGACACAATTAGAGGTAGGATGTTGGATACATGTGCATTTTACCTTTCCAAATTGCAATGTGAAGATTAATGTCGTGAGACACAAGATTTTTTGACAAAGAGATGAAGGTGGAGCACCAGAATCTCAAGGGGCCTCACGTGTGTGCTATGGGGCTATCCTGTAGGATGATTGAGTTGACGAGGACTAGACGTGAAGGTGCATGAGAACAAGAAAATGGTAGCGGTGAAAGACGTATGTTTGGAGGATAAGGAACATTAGGTGGTGGAATGGAATCAACAAGATCTCTAAGGGCTATAAGACTCTTTAGTAGTAGGGAGTTGACTCAAAGAAGGTAATGTCGATTAAGACGAGAAATGTTTTGTGGTAGGACAAAGCCCCCGTTTGGGAGCACTTAAAAAAGTGCTTATAAGTTATAACATTTATCACTTAAAATAAGCACTTTAATAAAAATGGGACATTTGACTTGTACTACAACAAACATTTATTACAACAAGTGCTTTTCCAATATCACTTTTTTGAGAACTTTTTAAGTGAATTTTGAGAAATAATCTAAGATAGTTTTTTTGTCACTTATAAGTTATAAGTGACACTTTTCGTAGGCGGAGTCAATTTTGTAAATATGGAAAATTTAGTTGTGATTTTATAATTTTAAAAATACATTAGAAAACCATATAATATTTTATTGTCTATTATAATATATTAATTATTAATGAAACATAATTCAATTATGGAATGAAGAATAAAAATCATCCATTAATTTGAAATAATATTAAAAATTAAAAATACTAATTTAAATTAATAATATTATTTTAATTTAAATTAATATGATAATCATATGTTATAAATATAAATTAAGAACAAGATTATTGTTAATAATATTATATTATTTTTACTTAATAAAAATATTTAAATATTAATTAAAAATAACAATTAGCATAATTATTAATTAAATTGTTAATTAAAAATTAACCATATATTATTTTACTATGCATTATATCCTATTAGTTATTAATTGAATACAATTAAATTTTGGAATGAATAAAAAGAACCCTCTAGAAACTTAAATTACAATTAAATAAATTAAAAAAATTTAATTTAGTAATTTAAACTATTTTTAGCATAAATTAATGTGATAATCATATGTTATAAATGTACATTAATAATAAGATTATTGTTAATTAATAAATAGTAATATTATATTATATTAATTAGTAGAAAATATTCAAATTTTAAATAGTAAATTAATATTATTATCATTTAAATTTATTTATAAAAATATTACTACTTTTATTTAAAATATATTTAAAAATAACTATATATTATTTTACCATTTATTATGGTATATTAATTATTATAATTCAATTTTGGATTGAACACGAACTATTTCTTAATTTAAATTAACATTGAATAAATTAAAATTTTGAATTTAATTAATAATATTATTTTTGTCATAATTTAGTATGATAGTAATATGTTATAAATAAACATTAATAATTAAAAATAATAATCTTATATTATTTTTAATAGTAAATAGTTACATTTTAATCATAAATAATAAAAATAATAATTATTATAATTTTTAATTTAAAAATATTAATATTTTTAATCTAATTATGTTTACAAATAATCATATACAACCCTATAATAAAATTAAATATCCAAATACCACTTAAATCAAACACCACTTATAACTTTCAGCACTTTTTCGGTTCAACACTTATTAAATTCAACACTTTTTTTCTGAAAAACACTTCTACATAAGTGGTTCCAAACGAGCCCTAAGAGCGATATCATTTATGCAAATAACGGTACCCTAGGAAAACACATTTCTTTAAGAGCACAATGATCCAAACTAGCTACCCCAGAAAACGACAAATGATCCAAAGATAGACAACCGAATGTATGGAAGGCTGAGAACAAATGGGTTTTTGGGAAATAGGATGGAGTGTGATATTTTGCCTTCAAGGATAGATGATAGCATCGATATAGTAAGAGAACATGCAGTAACTAGTGTATCATTTTAGAGCATTTTGGGCAAATTGAAATGGAATGGCTAGGGATAATGACTTATAGAATGTCTATTTCTTGTTTAGCGACCCCAATTTAGTATAGGGTGTGAGCACAACTGCAAAAGAGTATTTGTGAACCATTCTTGAGGCAGTCATATACGTCGTAAAAGGGGCAATGAAGCACTCTTTAGCATTGCCACTAAGAAGAATTTGAATAGACACAATAAATTGTGATTTAACTTCATAGCAAAAGGCATATTAGATAGGAAATAGTTCCAAATGACCTTTTCATAAAATAAAAATCAAGTCATCGTTCAATGGTCATCAACAAAAGTAACAAAATATTGAAAAGCCAATTTTTGAAGGACACGACTAAAAAAAGAAGAAAAAAAAAGGGTAGTCCGGTGCACAAAGCTCCCGCGTATGTGGGGTCCGGGGAAAGGACGAACCACAATGGGTCTATAGTACACAACCTTACCTTGCATTTTTGCAAGAGACTGTTTCCACGCCTCGAACCTGTGACCTCTAGTTCACACGGCGACAACTTTACCATTACGTAAGACTCCATAAATCTAAAGAACTAACTTTAAAGGACTAATTGGTCCATTTCTTGATCTGGAAACAAAACTCACACAATGATGCTTTCCAAACTGCCCTCACATTCTAAAAGAGGATAGAGAGTGGGAATCAACTTCTCTAACTTGTCTAACGAGGGATGGCTAAGGCAACAATGAGTATGAAGGAGGTGTGACTGCAATAGTAAAGGAAATAGATGGGGATAGTGAATCAAAGTAGTGAAATCCTTGCTTCATGTCCTTTGCCAATTGCTCTCCTTATCTTCAAATCTCAAAGAGATAACAAAATAAAGGGCAATGGGTAATTGAGTAGTTTAATGCTTTTGTCAGTGCTTTTTTTTTTTTTTACTAATAGGCATAAACTTAAGGGGAAATTCAAGAATATATAGAATGACAAAATTAGCAGGATTCATGGTCCCTATCCTATTAACTGTTGGTAATAGATCTATTTGTAAGGGTGACATGGGGTAAGGTGTTAAGAATACTACAGTTTAGACTTTGGAGAATAGACTTGATATACCTGTCATATGATCATCGACCGTGAAAACTATGATCCAAAGTCTAGAAGAAGAAGCACTACAGGACAAACATGCAATCAGTTTCCCTTTATTGGCATGAGATGCGAGTGGAAAGATGTCTGATATTGAAGGAACTTTGAATACTCTTCCTTTGATGTGGCACTGCTATCCAACAACTAAACCCATAGGTACATAATATGTAGTTGCTTGTTAGCAACACAAGGAGGGCTTGCCATGTATATCTCATCGTTGGACAATTGTGAGTACACTTGCGTGGTGTACATCTTCCATGGCCATCTCTGCCAACATGATTTCCTAAATGGTACTCCGGAAGCCCCTATTATTGCCAAGTTGACCAGTGGGAACACCTTGAATGATGAAGACAAATATTGTAGTACTAGAATATGGAGTGTCCCTAAATTGGGAGTTGTTGAGGGATTAGTGTGAGAGGAGGCACAAAACACATGAGAATAGACATCCACAAAGGATGGTAACTTTGCATTGCTAAGAATTTGGGTCTATGGTAGTCAAAGGTGTGCCTCAAGCGCGAGGCATGGCAAGGTGATGGCTTTTGCACCTCATATAGATCTAGGTAGCAACATGCATTATGGTCAACATAGCTCCCCTCCCTTATTTTTCACTTATGCTTGATTCCCCTACCCCCAATCTAAGCTTCCCAATTTGTTTGATTGGTGTTTGACTATGGAAAAAGTGAGAAGCATTGGATCACATATATATTTATTATTATCTTGTAATTGTAATCTCTCAACTCTCAGGACTCTCAAGAGTCTTAACTAATTAAGGCTAACCCTAGCTTCTCAAAAGTGATCAACTTGACAAGGCTGATTGTCTACATAAGTATATTGAGCTATGATAACCCCAAAAAAAAAGAAAAAATGAAAAATCAGGTTAGCTCTCATCTTCTCCTCTTCTTTTTCTTTTTCTTCTGCTCAATTGCTTTTAGTGTGAATGCTTTGCTTTTTTTTTTTTTTAATCCCTTCTTCTTTCTTTGTTGGGAACTTCTACAACTTTTTCCTTTGAATTTCTATTGCATTTTTTCTTCCTGATTGACTAGCAGGACCCTAATTTCCTTCTCCCCTTGTTTTTCTTCTCTTTCTGCTCTTCTTGTTCTTCTTTTTCTGGCTTATATTGTCGATTTCGTTCAAAGCTACTCAAACTCCCTTTTTTTATCTTTCCTTTTTTGTTCTTTTTTAGAAGCTGTGTTTTTTGTTTTGTTTTGTTTTGTTTTGTTTTTTTAATTTTTATTTTCCTTGTAATTTTTGCTGATTTTTTTCTTGCCATCTCTAGTACGAACATTGTGTTGTGAACCAAGGGCATTTTACAAAATTTCACTAAATGTGTGTGCCTTTGTGTTGCACCTCATGTTTGGGCTCCATGTTACCCTTCGCTCCTTAGTGGGCCTTGCACCTCTGACCACTACGCTTGAGACCAAGATGACTCAAACTTGAGTTTCAAACCCATTAAGATGGACGAACTGTCATTAATTCCCTCGGTTTTTGCATTTTAGTGATTTCACAAACATCGACTATGATAGGTTGCACCATCATACACATTTGAGCAATGTGAAATTCCATCAAATTCTATAACGAGGAGGCAATGCATGCATCTTCCTAAACCCCATGCCTCCTCCTGTTTGTCATTGCTGGTCTAAACTGGAAGAGATGTTCAGATTTGCCTGTGTCAAATAAATTTTGACATCTTTGGACCACAATAAGTAATTATTTCCATTCAATTTCTTTGTGGTGATTTGTGGCATTGACATGGGAGCAAGACTCTTAGGATTCATTGACTTTGTTCCAAGGACAAACACCCACCAAATAGTAATGGAAGAACTAACACTCAAACTTCATCATGAACAAGGAACCAACTACACACATCAATAGACAACAATCCACACTGGGCCAAGAACAGTTGTACGGTAGAGCCTTATTGCTTGTGCATGTACTAAATCCACAAGTTCTAGACTTGGCAAAACATCAAGAGCAAGCTATTAGGGGTGAATGCAAAGGGTTGAATTGGAACATTACAAATTTGGAACAAAAACTTGCAAAACACTGTGTTGGAATAGCTTATGAAGAGAATTGAAGCATTATGAAGTGAATTTGAAGCAAAAATGAAATGAATGCCCATGTGCTGGTGCGTGGTGTTGGAGCTAGTAGTTTTGAACATTGCATGACTGGATCGATAGTGATGAGGTTTCATTCAAGGTAGGCAGAGGGGCAATGTCTGTGGATGATTGTGAATTATGGTGTTGGTTTGCGGAATTGGCATAGGAGGCGGTCATATGAACTGGTGGTGATGTCTGACAAAGTTGTTGTGTTCTTGGCTGTCTGGCAAGGTTGACTACTGGAACAGCTAACTGTGTTTTGGGCTCATGGGGACCAAAGAGGGGCATAGGGGTGAGAACTAGCAATACTAGCCAGGGGTGGCGGTGGCAGAGGCGGAGGTGGTGGTGGTGGTGCCATTGACAGCTTTGTAGGGCTTAGGTTGCTCTGATGGCATGCTGAAATAATTTTTTTAAATGATAAAAAAATTGCATTAAAGAAGGCAAAACAGAAGTAAAATTTGTGTAGCACAACACACCTTCCAGAAATCATCTAAAAACAATTTCAGAATTGATGGATCTTAATCTTCGTCGAGGTAAGGATCGACTGTTAATAAAAACCAGTGGACCTAGAATTGTTGTTGACTTGAAAGTGTAATGCCATCGACTGTTGTTTGCGAAGAAAAAGATTTATGGTACTCCATTAAATCTTGGGCATTGTTTGAGATGAGGACAAGGATTCATCAGCTTAATTTATTATTTTGGGCTTTGTTACCATTCATGGTGTCCTGGGAGGCCTAACCATTCAATGTTGCTGTTGAGGTTGTTGTTCTTGTTATCCTTAGTTTTTGATTCAGGTGTGTTGTTCAGCAAATGTATGATGTTGCCATGTTTAAATTGTGAATGTTTTGAATATGTAGTTCAGTCCTTTGGTCTTCTTCCAAACTAAGTCATTAATGAGATTGAGCATTTCAGTTCAGTCCCCAAGTCATTGATTACAGTAAGCTTTACTTATTTAAGCATCAAGGGGCATGAATCAGTTTTTAAGTAAATGAAAGTTTCTAGCTTGTTTTGTTTCTGTGAAGTGTCGACATTAGTCTTGACACTAGCATTTGAAGACGGCCGCAGTAAAATCTGGGGTTAGAATTGTTGGTAAGGTTTCCTTAAGAGGTTGACTACGTGCGACTATAATTTCATAATTTATATTTTTCTTGCTTTATAGGCATAAGTTCTCCCGTAGTAACAGGTCGTGAATGACCTGATTTGACATTGGTAATTGGTTGTGGGTGTGTCAACTACCGCCTGCCACGTGTATCAAAGAAAATGTTTTTTGGCTGATTGTTTGTTGCTTTGCTATTACTAGTATCTATAATAATAATAATAATTATAATTATAATTATAATTATTATTATTTATTTATTTTAAGAAAAATAAATACAGAAAACACTTCCTTGGTGACTCATCATTGACAATTGGTGGTTGATAGATCCATGAATAATGTGATATATAATGTTTTTCATGTGACAATGTTCTTAGAATTAGACCAAATGACGAGCCGTGAGGCTTTTTCCGATTTTTAGTTTTCCTGGTCGAACCACCTGGACTGCTGATCAGATCGATTATAGTTTTTATTATTATATAGTATCGCTACTAATATCTAATATCGTACATCAGCAGCTTTGGCACCTCACTTTTATGAACCAGGTCTATGGTTTAATACTCCCTGCTGTGCCCCACCATATCCTTTTCTAAAAAATTTGGCAATTTTGTAATTTACTTTTTATTTTTTTATTTTTCATTGGACTTGACAAGATAGATACAAATTTGTTTATTTGAATTGCATCTGACCCTATTAAATCGACTCATAACCAATTTGCACATTAAATGAGTTAAATATAGTTTAAAAACATTTTATCTGCCCCTAAACAAGTTGATTGGTAGATTTTAAGTTTTATCTAATGGATATCCGCCAATTCGTTAATAACCAATGCTCAAATCTATAGATAATTTAATATACCTGTGTTTGTTAGGCATCGACCCAATTAGTATAAGCTTAATTAGTCAAGACCTAACCCCATAATCCCAACTCTCGCATTATTGACAATTGTAAGCGCGCGTTGGTTTGCCCCACATCCCACTCAAATTTAAGTAGAAATACCGAATTCTTGTGATTAAAATAAAAGTCCTAAATTCATAATTTCTAAAAATAAAAATTTATATAATTTAATTATTGATTATTAAATATTTAATAATTTATCAAATTATAATTTTTAAAATAATTTCAGTTATTATGTTGTAAAATAAATTGTTCTTTGGATGGTAAAATTAATTTTTTTTGGGATAGGAATGGTAGATTATCCGTAATCCATCACGGATTATCTGATTCGAATAGTCATAAATTCATCACTTAATTGAGTTGAATATGAATTGCAATTTCCTTATCCAATAATTAGCCTAATTTGCCATAGATTATCTGACTCATTTGCTTTGCTAGGTTTACCTTTCATCTTACACGTCTTTAGACTGTAATAAGTCTAAAATCTAAAAAATAAGATAAGTTGTTCATTGTTATTCTCCTTTTTATCTCTTATGGTAGTTGCAAACAAGAACAAGGTTGGGTGTTGCAAGTCTCCTTTTTATGAATTTCTTGAGATGAGATCTTTACACACACACACACACACACACACACACCCATTTTTCCCACAATCTAATCTATTGGTGGCCAAGAATCATGTCAACATATGGTGATCATCGTTGCCTCTAGGCCACTTGTAGTCACCCATCAAACAAGGAGAAGATCTAAGGAGATTTGAAGTTTTGAAGAAAAATCACGTTGAACCCAACTCAAGATGGTTTGTTTGGGTCATTTGGTTTTCTGGTTTTGGCTAGTTGATCCGGTTGGATAATGATTGATATCTTGGTTGAAACTGGACTAAAGTTCCCACTTCCCAAATCAACCGGTCAAATAAGCCTGTTTAGCCCCAATTTTGATTTTGAAAGCATTATGTGACATGTTCACACTAGAAAAAATATATTTATGAAATATTAAAAAAAGAAGAAAGAAAAATAGGTATGAAGATATTATTCAAATTAGCAAATAAAGTAGAAAAAAATTATGGTAATGGCAAATGTAAGTTGAGCGAATATCATGATCAACACACATTATACTATTATAGCAACAAAACATGTAATGTTAGTAAATAAATTAAACTATAAATCATAAGAATTCACCATGAAACTTGAAAGTCTAAAAACCATAGCCATGAATATAATGTAGCACCTATAGAAAATTCTCACCTTGCCAAACCAATATCTTAGAGTGGGATATGTGGGTCTTATAGTTTTGATTATATTAAACTGAGAATGCTTTGTATCTTTCAATTAATTTTTTTCTTTTTTCAATAAAGAATTGGTAGATATTTGCACTTTGCCTATGCAACATTGATTGCCCTAAACCGTTTTACACACAACCAGTCCCAAGCCTAGATAAAAGAGTAGGGTTGTCGTTGGTAGTTGACCTTTATCATAAAACTTGTTAGATCTTTGTGTAACATGAATCCTTACCAAATATTTACTAGGGCATCCCCTACAAGCGATGTGTTGCACTTATACCACCCTGGTGCAGCAAAAAATGGACAAGGGTGAACTATATACTAGGTCAATCTAGATAGGAAAGGTATAAGGAGTTAGCTTAGGAAATTAAGATTAGATTAATAACTTGAAAAAGAGGGAATTAGGGACGTGTACTCACAAAAGCATAGAGATAGTGGATACAATGATCAAAAGGAAAATTAACTTAATTTTCTTTCAAAAGACTAAATGGGTAAAAGAGAAATTAAAAAAAATTAAGTTTTAAACTTTGGTACACTGGAAAAGAGAAACATAAAAATGGGATAGGAATCATTGTAGACAAAAACCTAGAATATAATTTTGTAGATATTAGAAGAATAGGGGATAGGATCATAAAAACCAAGATAACTCTAGGCCTAAAGATGGTAAATGTCATTAGTGTGTATGCTTCCCAACTTGGCTTCACATTAACTTTAGAAAACAATTTTGGAAAGATATGAAAAGTATTATACAAGGGATACTAGGGTCTAAAAAAATATTCATAAGAGCTGATCTGAATAGACACATTGGAAGATGGTGGTCATCGATAAGGAGATAAAAATGAAGTCAATTATATGAATTTTAGATTTTGCTATGTCCTATGATCGAATACATGTTTTATGAAAATAGAAGAATACTTAATGATTTTCAAGTGTGAGCAAAATAAAAGCCAAATAGATTTCTTCATAACTAGGAAGGGGGTTTGTCTATCATGTAAGGATTGTAAAGTTACCTTAGGTGGAAGTTTGACTACACAACATAGAGTCATAGTATTAGATATGTATACTAAAATATGGAAAAGAAAGAGTAACATAAAAATTAGTGCAAAAGAACTAGGTGGTGGAGGTTAAGGGAGAAAATATAGTAAAATTCAAAGATAAAATGATCAAAGAGAGTGATTGGATAAGAGGGGATAAGGTGGATGCAAAGATTGTGGAATAGGATGGCAAACTTTATAAAAATATAACAAAAGAGATTTCAAGTGCATCTAGATGAAGATTTACTTGGACAGTAAAGAAAGTTGGTTTTTTTTGGGGGGGGGGGGGGGGTCAAGATGTCCAAAAAGTTGTAAAAGCAAAAAGAAACTGATATAACCTTGAAAAGTATAAAGAAAAAATGAGAAAAAAAATGCCATTAATAATGCTAAATATAAAGCTTATGAGACTTTATATATTAGGCTAGATACAAAAGGAGAAAGTGACATATATAAACTTGCTAGAGCAAGATAAAGAAAATGCAAAAATTTAGTAATATAATGTGTATAAAGGCGAGAATGATAATGTCTTAACTAAAGAACAAGACATAAAAGAGAGGCGATAGAGATATTTTAATAAGCTGTTTAATGAAAACTAAACTGAAAGCATGAACTTAGAAGTGACTAGTGCGGAAAAGACTAAAAGTAGGAGATTTATTTGCAAAAATAAAGTTATTGAAGTTAAGATGACTTAAAAAAAGATGAAAAGTGGAAAATTTATAGGACCGAATAAAGTACCAATTGATGTTTGGAGATGTTTAAGAGGTAAACGAATTATATGGTTAACTAATTTATTTAGCACTATTATTAAAACCAAGAAAATGTTGAAGGAATGGAGGAAAAGTTCGTTAATACCTTTATATAAAAACAAAGACAACATTCATAATTGTAAATAACTATAATGGAATTAAGATTGTGAGTCATATGATGATATTGTGGGAAAAGGATAATTGAGCAAAGAATTAAATAGAAATGAGGGTTTCGGAGAATTTGTTTGGTTTTAGACTTGTATATAGTTTTTATTGACCTAGAGAAAGATTATGATAGAGTATATAGAGTTTTATTTTTTCATTTTTATTCTTTATTTTTGGTGGGGTTTAGAAAAGAAGGGAGTATGCTATAGATATACTAACGTCATGAAGGATATGCATGATAGAGTAATGAGTCTAATGACTAGTGTTAGGATTGTAGGAGGAGAGTTTAGAGAGTTTTCAATCACAGTAGGTGCACATAAAGGTTTTATTTTGAACCTTTATTGTTTTTCTTTAGTGATTGATGAATTCACTAGGAATATCCATAATGAGATTTCTTGGTGTATGTGTATGTTGTTTGCAGATGATAGTAACTTGATTTAGTGGAGTGGAATCTAAGTTAGAACCATGGAGAATTGCTTTAGAGTCTAAAGGTTTTAGGGTAGTTTGAAATAAGACAGAATATATGAAATGTAATCTTGATACCATAAGGAGTATTAGAGATAATATAAACTTGATAATTAAGAAATTAATAACATTGGTTGATTTTAATATCTTTGATCTATTATGTAAGTGGAAGGAGAAAATTGAAGAGTATGTAATACATAGAATTAAAGCAGGATGGGTAAATTGGAGGAGCGCGTTAAGTGTGTTGTGTGATTGTAGAATACCTTTAAAATTAAAACAAAAGTTTTATAGGACGGTTATAAGGTCAGCCTTGCTTTATGAATAAAAGTGTTGGGCAATTAAGAAACAACATGTAAAAGTTGTTGAAAGGCAAATGTTAAGATGGAATTAAGATGGATGAGTGGTATAACATCAAAAGATAAATTAAGGAAATAATATATTTGCAATAAACTAGGCATAGAACTATCAAAGACAAGATAAGAGAGGAGTGACTTAGATGGTTTGGGCATTTGAAATGTATAGACTAAGCAACACATCTATGAGGAGTGAGTGATTGTTTTTTATACAAAAATGGTCAGGGGTGGACTTAAAATAACATAGAATGAGATAGTGAGGAGGGACCTTAAAGCTCTTAAGCTAGTGGAAGGAAATGCCTTCGATCAAGTGGATTGGCAAAAAAGGATTCATGTAGCTAACATCACATAGTGGGGACTTAATGCTTGTTGATTTTGTTGTTGTAGTTTATTTTTTTGGTTAATAAGGGGTGAAAGTGGAACTCCAAGAAACAATAGAAGAAAACAGGTTTCCAGTTGGAGGAATATCCTCTAGTTACATAAAAGGATACGAAAAGAGTTTAGCTGAGGGAGGGTGCTTGAGGGTGAGAAGGCTGAGCTTTAAATTGAAACAACATGACTAGCATTGGCTAGGCAATTTGCACTGGCATTAGCCTTTCTAAGTAAACATGCATTAGAGAGCATTCGCAAATCCTTGTGCAGGCTATATGGGCATTTCTTAATAAACACTAAATTAGAACATGAGTTCAGAGTATATCCAGTGATAAGAGAGATGGAGATTAAAGAATCAGAGAACCAATAGTTTCCCAGTACCATTGTCACTAGGTGGCATAATGCTTGACCCGAAGCAGCTGATGGGGCCTTGAATGAGTGACAAATCTAAATTACATCTACCTAGATTTGAGCAACAAAATCCAAGATATAGATGAAATTAGAGTGCATAATGCATAGGAATCTCTGCTTCCAAATTCTCCTAGGAGGGATCCAGATTGGGTAGGGTTTAGGGGGCTATGCTTGAACTAGTTGCCCTCCCAAAACAGGGTGCTCTTGCTATTACCTACCCTTTTGATGGCCCTAGCTTTGATTTCTGTACACTTAGTACACTCTTAAGTGTGTGAACCATCAAAATAGCCAACTCGCAAGGAAGGAAAATTGATTTTTCTTTGATTAAACTTGAGCTGAAGATGATTAGGATCAGTGAACTTGCACTAGAGTTTTGGAGGATAGATAATTTTCTCTTTTAGTTTTTTGGAGACTAACCCCTCATGCTTCTTCTCTTCAGAGAATAAACACAATTCTAATTAGCTAGTAGAGGCCCTAGAGGAAATTTTGGCTCAAGCAATCAATGCAAATGCTTTTCAGAATAAAGGAGGTTTGCATGGAGTAAAGGGGGGTTGAAAAGAAGGATGCTTACACAAGAATAGTCATTCTAGTAAGAGAAACCTGATGGATTTTCCAGGGAGGCAACCTCATTTGAACTGTATCTTGGATCCCTCCCAGTTTCTTCTTAACTCAACCATGAAAGGTTAGCATGTTGGGGATCTTTAGTCAAGATATTCAAGGCAATACTATGGTGCGGGGAAAGGAGGATGAGCAAGAAGGTGACAACTTATTTGTGGAGGCTAAGTCTAGTATTGTTGATGAATAGATACACTTTGGGGGAGCTTAGTAGATGATGAACATGCTTGGCCCCATTTTGACTAGATGGGTTTAGAGTTTGTTGACATGGCCATTTTGTCTTGGTAATGTGGCAAAAGCTCATTCTCAGAAGATTTGGTTGTGGGAATTACATTAATAATTTGAAGAGTTTGATAAATTATGATCATCACCCATCGAAGGGATTTCCCAGATTGCATTCTTAGATTTTGGTTCTTTTTTCTTTAGAAAAGATATCTTATCCTCGAGTAGGTCCTTTCACTCTCTTCATAAAATCTCTTATCTTAAAAAATTAAACTGGGGAGACAATTTGCTTTAGGAATATCTTGAAAGCTCCTAGATACTAGTCTCTTTTTTAGAGTTAACTAGCGACTAGAGTTGAAAATATCCAGTCCCAATTTGCTGTGTTTCACAACGCATTCACTGTTTAATGAGATTTGAAGGTGATCTCTACTACAAGAATGAACTTCAAATCTCCAAAGGAGCCATATAGCACCAAAGATACCCAGTGCATCAACTTTCTCAACAATGTTAAAGCAATTTTATTGAGCACTTCATCTGCTTGGGGTTCCTTAACTATTGTTTCAACCAAGACCAACATGGCAGAGCCACATATGGTTGATAAAATAGCGAATGAAGCATAGGAAAGCTCCATGCCCAGCGCCTCTCTCTTCTTCCCACAACACTAATTTCATGGAGGAAAACTTGTGCAAGGGCAACCATTGTTTCCAAAGTTAAATCTGTGCTAGTGATATGAAACACTGAAGTGGGTGCTCAACCTGAGCACCAAGTGCCTGAGCACTAAGTGAATGGTAACCTCTGCAGGTAAGCACTACTTTCATGGAGGAAACCTTGTACAAGGGTAACCATTATTTCCAAATTCGACTACATACTAGTAAGCTAGTCGGGCACTTGGAAATATCGGTGGAAGCTATTTTGGCTTGAGCTGAATTTTATGATTTAGGGTTTTGGGATAACTTTGCTTTTTATTTTTTGGGGTGATAGTCATTTTGTTTTTAGTATGGCGCGCTTTGAAGCATTGTGTTTTCATTCCAACAGGCAAAGTGCTAGGCCCGAGTATAGCACTAGCATGTTGTCTAGTCAGCTGGTTTTGTATTCTGTGTTTGCTTTTGTATAATAACATCCAAGGGCTATACAAAGGTTTGTTTCCAAGTGGCTCCTCTTTTGGTCATTCAGATTTGGGTCTCTGCCTTGAGAGACGATATTTTTTTGTCTGAAATTTTTATGCAGGGATGTAAAAAGGTGAATCTAGGGCAGGGTGGCCATTACCGTCATTGCCATGTATCTCGCTTTCCACCTATTGCTCCTAAAGGTTTGTTTTAGATACAGGATTTTGATTGAAAAAGAAAAAGAAAAAGAAAAAGAAAAAGAAAAAGAAAAAGAAAGGAGAATAAGGAGCTCATTTTTCATTATACTTTCTATTTATTTAAAATAATCTAAAAATAAAAGTTTGTTCAAATATGATTTAAAATTTAAAAAAATAAAGTCACAGTGATGTGTAAAATTAAAATTATGTTTATTGATTTGGCACAAACATATTTTCTTGTTTACCTTTCTTAATAACAAAACATGAAAGATTTGGCACATACACATTTTCTTGTTAACCTTCCTTAATAACAAAACATGAAAGTAGATTTCTTTATATTTTTATTTCTTTAAAGTTTTTCTCAAATTTCAAACAGGGCATAAGGGATTGCTTTGAACCCTTTATCTTTTTTATCTTTTGGGTGATAGATGAAGTTATTGGTAATATTCAACATAAGTTCCCTTGTGTAGTTTGCGAGTGTGATTGTTTTGATTGATGAAACTAGAAGTAGAATGGAATATATATTTGGAATTTTACTCATTTAGGATTAATGTTGAGAAAATATGAAACTTGATGGTCAAGAAAGTCTTCACACTAATAGATTTCAGATCTTTTATGCAATTTTAAAGAGAAACTACAGAAGTTATAATACATAGAGTTAAGGCAGGTAATGGTTTTTAAAAAAAAAAAAAAAATAGAAAAAGAAAAGTATATTATCAAGGCATAAAGGGGATGCCAATCCGTGGTACAAAACATCAACCATAGTGTCGCTATCATCAAGGATTATAGAATAATCATTAACAAATTTCCTACTAAGCCAGCTTGAGATAGTGGTAATCCATTGGTGGGCTTTGCATGTTTGAAGCAAAGTAGATTAATCTTTGAAGTCTCTCTTGTTTCTTTGCTTCCAAGCCCACCAAAAGATGGTGCGAAGGATGAGGTTCAAAGCCTTTCGCTTCTCCTTTGTGGCTCTAATGTCTTTCCAAGCCCAAATCTCCCCCCCAATTGAATTCGCCGTAACCCATTGCTGCCCAATCAAGGAAAGCCAAATTTCACATTTTCCTTGTCCAGGGATAGTGGCGAAGAATGTAGTTTGCTAATTCTGCGTCAGCCATTTAGAGAAAACACCAATTCGTGATTGTAAGCCCTCTTTTCTACAAATTGTTTAGGGTTAAAATATTTCTATGTTCAAAATCTTGGGCAAAAAAGCCAAGCTTTGAAGGGACCGCTATCCTCTAAATGCGAATCCAAGGAGAGGTATTACAATTTGTTCCCAATGGTGAGAGGTTCTTATAAAAAGATTTAATAGAGAAAATGCCATTTTTGTCCAAAGCCAATTTTGGCTCAATGGGATCTTTTTGTGACGAAAATTGTATAGAAATATGTAGAATTCATAATGTGAAGTTCCCAATTTGCCATGTTCCTTGTGAAAGGAATCTCCATAAAATTCTTCGACCAGTGATTTGGAGGTGATGATTGATAAGGGCATTTCTATCATAAGCCAAGTTGTATATGGAAGGAAATGTAGCTTTAAGATTATGGTAATATGGTTCTTACGCCACACATTATGCCAGAAGTAAACATTGGCCCCATTCCTCGCTTAAAATGTCACAAATTGGAAAAAAAATCATCCCATCTTTTCCTGATGAATTTTTATATACCCACTTCATAGGGGCCTCTTCTATTTTGTATTTTCCAATCATTGTGCTCTAGCTCATATTTAGAAACAATAATGTTCCACCATGAACCTCCATAACCACTTCTTGAGGAAGGCCTTATTGAAAGTGAGAAGGGATTTCAACCCCATACCTCTTGAACAAATGGGTTGTTTGATCACTCCCCATCTAATAAGGTGGTATTTAAATTCCTCCCCTAAGCATCTCCAAAGAAAATTTCTCTAAATTCCTTCCAATCTCCTAGCATCTGAGGCTAATAAGGGAAGGAGAGACATGAAGTAAATTGGAAGATTTGTCAAAGTGATCTTGATAAGAGTGAGTTTGCCTCCTTTTCATAAGAAATTTCTTTTCCAACCTGCCAATCTCCTTTCAAACTTTTCAAAATATTGGGCCCTAGATTCCTTAACTTTCATTTTGGCTCCAAGTGGGAGACTGAGGTAATTAATGCAAAGATTCCCATCTTGCAATCGAAAAGACCAACAAAGAAAGTTTCCTTTTGTGTTCTTCCTTGTAGAAATAAGCTCACTTTTGTCAAGGTTCACTTTTAGGCCAGAGACTACCTTAGACCCTAACAAAATGGATCGGAGGTTGAGGATATGGAGGGGATCATTGTCATAAGGCTAAGCACCTCTATGACCAAATTAAACAAAAAATGGGACAAGGGATCTCCTTGTCTCGGGCCTTTTGAGGAGCGAAAGAAATTAAAAGGGCAGCCATTAATGAGCACTAAGAAGCTTGGGGTTTTGATGCATTGAGCAATCCAACTATACCAAAGCTCATTTTCCTAAGGTGAAAAGGAAGGCATTTCTATTCCCTTTTTCCTTCCTTTAGATAGACATCCACCACTTCTTTAGCAACAAGGGCGGCATCCATAATCTGTATTCCAACCACAAAAGCATGTTGAAATTGACCAATGACTTCCGGTATTGCTTTTTTGAACGTTTTAACAAGTATTTTGGAAATGATTTTATAATGCTTCCCACCAAGTTAATGGATCAAAAAACTTTTATGCTAGCAACCCCAACTTTCTTTGGAACAAGAGTTACAAAGGTGGTATTTATGCAGTTGATGAATTTTCATAATCTATGGAACTCCTCGAACATGTTTGAAAAGTCTTGTTTGTGATGGCTCCAGTTAGCCTAAAAGAAAGGCAAGGAGAAACCATATGGCTCGGGTGCTTTATCTCCATTGCAATTTTTAATAGCTTGAAGTACTTCTACTTCTTCAAAAGGTCTCTCAAAAGCAGGTTATGTAAAATGCGAAGTGTTTCAAAGTTGCGTTTTGTGATGGTGGAATCTTGTTAAAATTAAAAAAAGTTTTATATGATTGACAATCGATCAATCATGTTTTGTCCATTTAGGAAACTAAGAAGCAATATATCCAATAAGCATATGTTGTTGAAATAAGAATTCGAAGATGAATGAGTGGTATAATTTTGAAAGAGAAATTAAGGAGTTAAGATATTTATGGCAAGTTAGGTTTAGCACTCAATATAAGAAAGGGTGGTTAGGATAGCTTGGGCATCCAGGTTAGATAAAGCACAAGTGAAGAGTAAGCTATGTTAATGGTAGAAAGAGTTGGAGGGATAGATGTATTTATGTTAGATAAAGCACCATTGAGGACGACTAAGATAGATAATGCTAGTGATCATTAGAGGTGGAGAGTTAGACCTGTAATAAACTAGATAATGATAGTAAGGATTTAACAACACTCCAACTTTCAAAGGATGTTGCTAAATTGGGAAAAATGGCAAAAGAAAATTTATGTAGTCGACTCCACCTATTGGTGCTTAAGATTTTGTTGTTTTTATCAAAACAAGTAGATATACAAGTTTTAAACAAGTTCTCTAATAAGATAAATGAATTCACACAATTATGCATTATTTAATATTGAAAACAAACACAACAATTACTATTATGTGGACTTCCAGAATTTTTTTTTTTTTTTGAACTTTTAACTTCATGAGCATCCCAAGTAATTTGATTGAATCAACAATGGCGATTTCATCATAAGCATCTCTAACATTTGGTGCCCTTTTTTGTTTGACTAGGAAGTGACTTGCAATAATTCATCGTCCTCGTATGAAAATGCTAGAGTTCATTCATGTTCTTAAACTTCACTAAAGAGTAATCTTGTTTTGTTTCCCAAATGTTTTGTTTTAGTTTAGATGTGAGCGAAAGAAACTAGATGTCAAACTTACCCAACAACTTACGGATAAGAGTGTTCCATGGCTCTTTAATTTGTTTCTGTTTTACTTTTCCTCATATGATTCTTCAATGTCAATAGTGTCAAACTCTTCAGCAAAGGAAACTGTTGAAAATTGAAAAGAGTTATGTATTGATTTGAACATTACATGTGAATATATACAACAATCCTAGCATTCCTAAAAAGTAAATTAATAAATAAAATCCCTTGATTTATGGGACACCCTAACAGAATAGGAAACTCAGCTGTATAAGCTTAATTTTAAGGATATAATCTATTATTAAAAGAATATCCTAAAATAGCTAACTAATTATACACGGTTTTCCCACACTCTCCCTCAAGCTGGTGAATAGGTATTCTCCATTCCTAGGTTGGAAACAATAGTTTGGAAAATAGAGCTACTCAACCCTTTGGTAGTGATATCAACAAGTTGACCATGTGTAGACATTTAAGGTGTACAAATCAATCCACTCTCCAACTTTTCTTTGATAAAGTGTTTGTCAACTTCAATGTGCTTCGTTCGCTCATTTTGTACTGGGTTATGAGCTATGGTGATTGCAAATTTGTTGTCACAATAAAGTCTCATAGGGTCATCCCACTTAATCTTCAAATCTTCAAGGATGATCTTCAGCCAAAGTAGTTCACACATACCTTGAGCCATTGCCCGAAATTCAGCCTTTGCACTCGATTGAGTTACCACACTTTGTTTTTTACTTCTCCATGTCACAAGATTCCCACTAAGAAAGGTGCAATATTCCGAGGTTGATTTTCTATCAACAATTGATCTAGCATAATCAGCATCAGTGTATGCCTAAACTACCAATCCTCCATTTCTTCTGAACATGATACCTTTCCCTAGTGTTCCCTTGAGATACTGTAGTACTCTATGGGCTGCTTGTAAATGAACTTCCTTCGGGCTATGCATAAACTGACTAATCACACTCACCGCATATCTGGTCGTGTGTGAGACAAATAAATGAGTCTTCCTACTAGGCGTTGATACATTTCTTAGTCTACTACGACATCCTCCTCAGTTTTTCCAAGTTTAAGGTTAGAATCCATGGGAGTACTTGCTGGTTTGCATGTTGTCTTGCCAGTTTCCTTGAGAAGATCTATGACATACTTCTGTTGAGAGATAAAAATTCCCTGCCTAGAGTGACCAACCTCAATCCCGAGAAAATACTTCAATCTCCCTAATGCTTTAATCTCAAACCCTTTAGCCAAATAATGACTCAAGACCTGTTTCTCCTTAGCATCATCTCCTGCCACTATTATGTCATCAACATACACTAGAAGGACTGTAACCCCTCCTGAAGGAGAGTGTTTAATGAACAATGCCCTTGACTTTGTTTGTATCCCATAGCCAACATAACTCTTGCAAATCTCCCAAACCATGCTCGTGGTGATTGCATAAGGCCATACAATCCCCTTTTCAATTTACGCATAGTGTGAGCAGCCAAATTCTTCCCATATCCCCGTGGAACCTGCATATAAATCTCTTCCTCTAGTTCCCTATGTAAGAAAGCATTCTTGACATCAAATTGTTGCAACTCCCAACCATAATTAGCTGCTAGTGATAATAATACTCTAACTGTGTTCATCTTTGCAATAGGAGCAAAGGTCTCTAAATAATCAATCCCATAGGTTTGAGTATACCCCTTGGCTACCAACCGTGCCTTGTATCTCTCAATCGACCCATCTGCCCTATACTTCACTGTATATACCCACTTACAGCTCACCGGTTTCTTTCCTGTCGGTAACTTCACCAACTCCCAAGTCTTATTCTTTTCCAATGCCTCCATCTCCACATTTATAGCTTGTCTCCATTTTCCATTGGACAAAGCCTCAGATAATGTGGTAGGAATGGTGATGGTATTTAGGCTTACAAGAAAGGCTCTATGGGATGGTGAAAAATTCTTAAACAACAAAAACTGTGCAAGAGGGTACAATGGTTGCTTTGTGCATTTTCAAGTTCCTTTCCTAATGGCAATTGGAAGGTCCTCGTCGTCATTATCAACATGAGATTCAATTTCATCTTGCAATGGATGGTTAACAATTGTTACCTCATTCAAACGATCTAAGTTGGACTCTTGGACATGCATTGGTTTAGGAACAACCATCTTCCTTCTTGTGAACACCTTGCCTAATATGGTATTTCTAGGAGCATAATCGGTCTTTTCTTTGGGTTCATTTGGTGTTTCAGGCATAGGTTCAGAAGAACTCTCAGGTACATGGTTGTAACAAGATGAACAAGGAGGTATAGATATAGGGTTTGAGGTTTTAGACATAGGAATTGATGGCAAATCAAGCAAAAAATCTTTCTTATCTTCCCTAGTTGAATTCTCTCCTTGAAGATAAGGATTAGTGAAATAAGACTCTTGTTCATTGAACGTAACATCCACCGAGACATAGAATTTCTTTGATGGAGGGTAGTAACGCTTATATCCTTTTTGAGTTGAAGAATAGCCCACAAAGACACATTTTAGAGCCCTCAGATCTAGTTTCCCCCTGTTGTGACTATGAACATGGACAAATGACACACACCCAAAAATCCTAGGAACAAGGTTGTTTGTAGTGGTTAGGTCTGGGTAGAATGTGGAAAGTATGTCCATATGACTCTTGAAACCCAAGACTCTTGAAGGCAAACGATTTATCATATGAGTGGATGTCAGAACTGCTTCCCCCCAAAAAACCTTAGACACATTTTTTTTTGAAACAACAAAGCTTTGGTTTTTTCAAGGAGATGACCATTTTTCCTCTCTCCTGCCCTGTTTTGCTGTGGGGTATTGATACAAGATGACTCATGTGCTATTCCTTCTATCTAAAAATATGGGGTAAGAATTTGATTGAAATAATCCCTAGCATTATCTGACTTAAACCTTTTGATATTGACCCCAAATTGGTTTTTTATCATGGAATATAAATTTGGGAACACAATACTAACATCATACTTATGTTTAAGCAGGAAAATCCAAGTAACATGAGTGCAATCATCAATGAAAGAAGCAAACCATCTTACCCAGAAACATTAGAAACAGTAGATGGACCCCAAATATCACTGTGAATAAGATAGAAATGAATTGAGCTTCTTTTGTAACTAATTGGAAAAGGTACACGCTTGTGTTTAGCAAGTTCGCATACCTCACACTAAAAGTTTTCAACGTCTAAATCCTTAAACAAGGAAGGAAACATAACTTTAATAACCATAAACGATGGATGTCCAAGTCGGCAATGATGAAGTAAATTTTTTTCTTTATTGGATAAGACAAACTCTAACATAAAGGAAGAAGATAATTTGTCCTTGGTCTTGTGCAACTGACTTGGTGTTTCAAGATAGTAGAGGCTATTCGTTTCCCTAGCATGTTCAATCATCTTCCGGAATCTTTGTCCTAACATATACAATTATTACTGTAAAAAAATCACATTACAACATAAATCTTGAGTGAGTTTATGTATAGAGACTAGATTTGTGGACAATTTAGGAATATGAAAGACATTTTTCAAAGTTACTGATGGTCTTATTTTCACATCCCCAAAACCAGCTACAGTGGTCAAGGATCCATCGACTGTGGCTATTTTCCTACTACTTGGGCATGGAGTGTAGGTTGAAAAAATATTGTATAAATGAGTCATATGATCGGTTGCTCTTGAGTCCATGACCTAGGAGTTGGTAAAGGTTTTATCTGAGACATTTAATCCAATAGAAGATGGAAGCTCACCTGAATATGCCAAAGAACAAGTACCTGGAGATCCTTTAGGTTTTCCAAGACTGTTGATAAGTGATCTCAGACTCTCAATCTCTACTTGGTTGACACTACTCAGCTCCTGCGATGTCCATTCACCTTGTGGTCCTGCAGCAATGTGGACTTGTCCATTGTTCCGTGGTTGTCCTCCTTTTTGGCCCCATTCTCGGCTTGGAGGCTTTCCATGAAGTTTCCAGCATTTTTCACGGGTGTGACGAGACTTCTTGCAGTAAGTGCACCATAATCCGTCAAAATTTTGTGTTTTTGGCTGTCCACCTTTTTCTCCTTCAAGTGTTGCTCCTCTCTCCATGTTTGTGGCTGATTTAGTGTTACCACTAGCCACCATAGCCGAACTATCAATGATTTGTGGTTCAAGCATAAACCTTATTCTACTTTCTTCACTTCGGATTATAGCCACTACTTTGTTAAAGCTTGGAACCTCCGGTTTCCTAAGAATCTGTATCCTCACTTGATCAAATTCTGGATTAAGTCCAACTAGAAAATCATACACCCTATCTTGTTCAATAAAGGCCTTTAGAATCGTTGCATCATCGGAGCATTTTGTTTTTATCACCCGGTAGTGATCCAATTCCTACCACAAGGATTTCAGTTGATTTGCATATTCATTGACTGTTTCCCTTGTTTTGCAGCCATAGTTTTTACCTTGACCTCGTACACTTGTGCCCCATCATTAGCTTTGGAATAGGTTTGCTGAATCACATCCTAGATGTGCAGTAGCTAAAAACATGCATGTGTCACTTATTTCTGGAATCATGGAATTCCACAACCACGCCATGATCAAAGAGTCTTCTTCATCCCATGCTTCAAACTTAGGATCCCTTGGTTTAGGACCTGTACCTGTGAGATGGCTAATCTTTCCCTTGCCTTTCAACACTGTGCGAATGAGTTGAGACCACTTAAGGTAGTTCTTTCCATCTAATCTGTAGGAAGCATGAATATTTTGCAATTCACCTGCTTGTTAGGGTTAGATTAGCTCTTCTAATTGTGCTGTAGTAGTAGTCTCCACAATTTCTAACATCTTGAAGGCTTGAACAATAAGCTAATCAATGATGATGTCAGCTGGAAGCAGAAATGATGATGACGACTAGGCAAAAGTGAAACTCAAAGAAGAGAAAAATTGGCAATGAAGGCAAACAAAAGTTTTTAAGGCTTTGACGAAACAAGCCCTGTTTGGCAAAAATAGAGGTGCATGAGCTCAAAAAATAGAGTAGAACTGAGGTTTGCGAAGACTGGAAGAAACCAGCAATGAAGGCTGGAAATATCAGCGATGAAGGCTAACAAAAAATTGAAACCCTAAGGAGCCTAATTTGGCTCTGATACTATGTCGAAAATTGAAAAGAGTTATGTATTGATTTGAACATTATATGTGAATATATACAACAATCCTAGCATTCCTAAAAAGTAAATTAGTAAATCAAATCCCATGATTTATAGGACACCCTAACAGAATAGGAAACTTAGCTGTATAGACCTCATTCTAAGGATACAATCTGTTATTAAAAGAATATCTTAAAATAGCTAACTAGTTATACACGGTTTTCCCACAGAAACATTGTTAAGACAATATTTGATGTGCTGTAATGTAGTGCTGATAAGTGAAATGGAATAAAAAATTTTATGTAGAAATAGAGTGGTCAATTCTATTCTATCTTATATACTAAACATTGCAAAGGTCCTCTTTAGCAAGGGTTCAACAATAAGCTGTGTTTCAATATGAATTGCGCGTGGTTTGGGTGAGAAACTTAGGAGGTTGAGTAGGATTAGGATTTTGGCGTTGGGACGAGGGATCCACTCCTCTATTGAGAGATCACTAACTTTGCCTCTTTCCATCACTCTACACAATTCAAGGACGCAAAGAATGCTTAATGGCATATGAGGAAATTTAGTAAGCTCCATCAAAACATCACCCCTAACAATGCAATTTGTTTTTCCTTTGGTACCAAAGAAACAATCAAATGACTTGATGTTTTTGTGCCATTTATGATTGATAGATTAAAACCTCTGATGGCCATGTAACATATTTTCCTTGAAGCTTGTAAATGTCTCGAGCTAATATGTTTGTGACTATAAGGACAATTTTTATAGTCCTTTGTTGACCACCTTGATAAATCTACATATGTTGGAAAATCATTAATGGTCCATAAAAATAGTTGGATGTAATATGAAGTTTTTTGTTTTGTTTTCTTATGTAATGCTATTTTTTTTTTCTTTTTTGGCATGAGCATCATATATCTCTAGCCCAACCTCTCACACTTCCTTCAATTCTTCAATTAAAGGTTGCAAAAACATGTCAATACCAATTCCTAGACTGTCTTCACATGGTACATAATCAAATGCAATTGCTTCATACACATCCACAGTAGTAAGTTATAAGGGATAAAGATGCTAGGCCAAAAATTGTGTTGTGAGCTTTGATTTCCAAAAGATTAGAATCCATCAATTGTTAGACCAAGACTAGCATTTTGAGTCCCTAGAAAAGACAAATGTTACTTATCAAATAACTTCCATGCAAGTAAATTGGTTGGATGCCACATTATTTTTATTATCCACACGTCTCCTTATGCCACCTTACGTCTGAGGTTATCTTGGTGGATGCAAAGTCTTCACAATTGAAGTTTTAAAGAAAAATATTGTTACACCTTATGGAAAATATTTTTGTGCCCTTTTAAACATTCTTCTTCCTAGGTAAACCTTAGACTCGAGAAGATGTAGTCTCAGAATTTGAGTTGCAATATAATGTAAAATTGTTTATTCAAACATCATATTTATGTAATATTTTTGTGCCTTTTTAAACATTCTTCTTCCTAGGTAAACCATAGACTCGACAAGATGTAGTCTCAGAATTTAAGCCGCAATATAATGTAAAATTGTTTATCCAAACATCTTATTTCATACAATCAAGTCCTAAGTCGAGCATTATTGTGTGAGTTTGGTAGAAATTGATTCCCATTAGAAATAAGCCATCTCGACAATGAAAACAGTGCATCAAATGCTTTGTTAGTCCAATGGTAAAGCTTTCCAAGTGAAGCAATTTATCAATAATTTCCAATTTGAGTGCTCACAACCTTTGTATATTTTTTTCTTTACTTCTTGCAACAAATGTACAAAATGACAACTTCTTCATCAGGTTCCTTTTTCGCCATTTCCTCACATGACATATATCATTAACCAACCCAATCAAATTATCATATGGAGGCTTATCACCTTCTTCGATGCCATTGTCTTCTCCAACCAATTGATCCTAGGTTTCCCTGTGGAAGTACGAAATGATACAAACTTTTAATTTTGAATGCCTTCTTATAATTGACATTCCTAAATTTTTTACGAGGACATTGAATCATGCCTCCTCCTGTTGAATGCTCAAATGCATGTTCAATTAGACCACCATTTGCTTGTTTACTCAAGTATTCTCCTATCCGTAATCTCCATCCAACACTTATTTGGAGCTATAGGAGCTATAACCATTACAAAACGAAAAACAAAACTTAGGTATGTTCAATGCCTTGATAAATAGAAATAATTAGAGTGTCCAACTAATAAGAGTAGTTATGAGAGTGAGTTGAAGAAATGCCATTTTCGATGTGAAATCTAAACAATTTTGGATTAGGAGAATCAATTTTCTATTGTAATTAACTGAAGATTGAAACAACTAATTGATTTGTACATTGTCCCATTGGCTTATTAATAAGATGTTTACTTCCAAAAAAACGAACAACTTAACAAGCTAATGTGAATTGAATCAAAGTGCTAATCATGTGTAAAGCATAGCACAATCAAGTTCAGTAGCATAAAAATCAAGTTAATACGGGATTTAAGCCTTTTTCTCCAATAAAAATTGTTATAAGGTACAGGAAAAAAAAGGGGAGGGGGCCTCTCTCATTCGTTAACTCCTTCAATGATAAGAAAATCCTCCTAAATCATAGATCCAAAGCCCCGCAATGGCAGCCCGGAATAATGTATATTGTACAAGGATCATGTTCCCCTCTCATTTGTCAACTCATTCAATGACAAGAAAATCCTCCTAAATCATAGATCCAAAGCCCCACAATGGCAGCTTCGGATAATGTATACTGTACAAGGATCATGCTCTTGCTCCATGATGAATTAGAACATTCTGTGTTTTAGCTAACATTTATCCTAACCAAGCCATAACTAAGATTCACATTTTGAACTCAGATTTAGATTCAGCTTTAGCCAAATTAGAATTTTAAAAAATTTTAACATTTGCTCATGAACATTGAGTTTCTGTTGCTAAAGAATATAGGGTTGGAGTACAAGTAATGTGTTCCCTTCCCTTCTACATGTAGTTCTTCAACATGGGTGTTAGGATGCTGCTATGCTTTTCCTAATGGCACATATCATTCCCAGAACCAGGAAACTGACCATCTATTAATGCTGTACCATAATTTGCCACGTATAAGGGTTGTATTCTTCAGCCAGATATCCTACTGTTATTACTTCTTGTACTAGAGTTTTGCAATGTAGTAGAGGTATTTTGCTGCTGTAGGGTTTTCAATTGTATAGAAGAGAGTAGTAGAACAAAATTTTTATTTTGAAATATTTTAAATGTTTATCTATCATTTTAGTTGGCATTTATTCAGCCACATCTCCTACTATTATTACTTAATTGTAATAGAGTTTTCAATGTAGCATGGTATTTTTTTGCTCTAGGGTCTTCAGTTGCATAGAAGAGATTTTAAAATAAACAAAAAATTTATTTTGAAATATTTATATATCATTTTAATGGCATTTCACAATGCTTCTTAGACTTTTTATTCATGGCTACAACAACAACAACAACAACAACAACATAACCAAGCCTTAATCCCACTAAGTGAGGTCGGCTATATGAATCTTTTTCTGCTAATTTATGCGATCATGAACCATTTCTTTTGATAAATTCAAGGATATTAAATTTTTACTCACTATCTCCTCTCAAGTTATTTTACGTCTACCCCTACCCCTTTTACTGCCCCCCACAGTAACTAAGTCACTCTTCCTCATAGGTGCACTATAAGGCCTACGTTGCAAGTGTCCATACCATCTAAGTCGTCCCTTCCTTATCTTATCTTTTATAGGAGTTACACCTAACTTACCATGAATATGTTCATTCATTAATTTATCTTTCAATGTTATACCACTCATCTATCTAAGTATTTTCATCTTGGCAACTTTTACTTTTTGGATATTATGTTTCTTTGTTGCCCAACATTCCGATCCATATAACGTAGCTGGTCTTATAGCTATCTTATGAAACTTCTCTTTCAATTTTAAGGGTATTCTACGATCACATAGCACACTTGAAGTACTTCTCCATTTTATCCAATCTGCTTTAACTCTATGCATTACATCATCTTCAATTTCTCCTTCAGCTTGCACAATAGATCCAAGGTATCGAAATCTACAAGTGCTATTTATTTTTTCATCATTAATTTTAATTTTGTCTCCAATATTCCTACTATCATTACTAAAATTACATTTCATATATTTTGTTTTATTGATGAATAAGATTTTTCATCCATATTTAGATCAATTTGTTGTTGTTTTTATTAATGATGTACTGGTCTATTTGAGGAGTTATGAGGAGCACGTGATACATTTGAAGCAGGTTTTGTAGATGCTCAAGGAGAAGAAGCTGTATGCCAAGTTCAGTAAATGTGACTTCTGGTTCGAGAAAGTTGTGTTTTTGGGGCATGTTATCTCAGGAGATGAAATTTCTGTGGATCCTAGTAAGATTGAGGCGGTAGTGAATTGAGTTAGATCGAGGAACATCCAAGAGATCAGGAGTTTTTTGGAGTTAGCTGGTTATTATCGTCGTTTCGTTGAGGGATTTTCAGCTTTATCAGGACCTCTGACACGTCTGACTAGGAAGAATGCCATATTTGAGTGGGACGACAGCTGTGAGCAGAGTTTTCAGGAACTGAAGTAGAGGCTAGTCACAACACCTATATTGATCATTCCGTCAGGGGTTGAGGGTTATACTATTTACAGTGATGCGTCCTTGAAAGGACTTGATTGTGTATTGATGCAGCATGGCAGGGTGGTGGCGTATGTATCCAGACTGTTGAAAGAATATGAAAAGAACTACCTTACACATGATCTTGAGTTGGTTGCAGTGGTACACGCATTGAAAATTTGAAAGCATTATCTATACGACGAGCATGTGAGATTTTCTTCGACCACAAGAGTTTAAAGTATTTTTTCACTTAGAAGAAATTGAATATGAGACAGAGAAGGTGGTTAGAGTTGATTAAAGATTTCGATTGTACCATCAGTTATTACCTAGGAAATGCAAATGTGGTAATTGATGCGTTGAGCAGAAAATCTACGAGACCAATGTTAGTAGCTATGGAGATCCAGTATCCGATCATGATGGATCTGGAGAGACTTGGCATAGAGTTGGTAGAGAGTGATCCTTCATTATGTATTGTCAGCCTAGTGGTACAGCCTACTCTGCAGGAAAGAATTAGAGCTGCTCAGGAGGAAGACCCATAATTAGCAGAGGTGATAGATAGAATGCAGACTGGTCAGGGTGAGGAATTCTGCATTTCAGATGACGAAACTTTATGGTTCCGTTCTAGATTATGTGTTCCTGTTGATATTGACATCAGGAAGATTATTTTGGAGGAGGCTCACAGATCTTTGTATACAGTTTATCCCGATAGTACGAAAATGTACAGGGATCTGCGAGAGTTCTATTGGTGGAGTGGTATGAAGAGAGAGATTGCCGAGTATGTAGCCTAGTGTTTGACGTCCCAATAGGTAAAAATTGAGCACTAGAGGCTGGCGGATCAGTTGCAGCCACTATTTATCTCAGAGTGGAAGTGAGATCATATATCTATGGATTTTGTCTCCAGGCTGCCGTTGACATCGCATGGCCAGAATACAATTTGGGTAATAGTAGATCGATTGACTAAAACTGCCCATTTTCTCCTTATCAAGATCAGCTATTCCCGATAGTACGAAAATTATTCCCTCAGCTGTTTGGCGAAGATTTATATCTAGGAGATAGTTCATTCTCATGGGGTGTTAGTATCTATAGTGTCAGATCGAGACACGCGTCTCACGTCACGGTTCTGGAGAAGCTTGCAGGAAGCTTTAGGGTCTCAGCTATCATTCAGCACGACATTCAATCCTCAGTCGGATGGGCAGATTGAGAGGGCGATACAAATAGTAGAAGATATGCTTTAAGCATGTGTTTTAGATTTTGGGGATAGCTTGACTCAGTTTATGCCGCTGGTAGAGTTTGCGTATAATAACAGTTATCAATCCAATATTGACATGACACCATTTGAAGCTCTATACGATAGAAAATGTCATTCTCCGTTATATTGGGACGAGATAGGTGAGCAGCGAGTTGTGAGACCAGAGCTTGTACAACAGGTGTACGATAAGGTTCGGCTCATCGGGGATAAAATCAGTGCAGCTTAGAGCCGACAGAAGAGTTATGCTAATAATTGCTGCAGGAATTTGGAGTTCGATGTGGGTGATAATGTATTTTTGAAGATTGCTCTACTGAAAGGGGTTATGAGGTTTGGTAGAAAGGGTAAACTTAACCCTAGGTTTATCAGTCCATTTGAAATTTTAGAGAAAGTGGGACCGGTTGCCTACAGGTTATCTTTACCGCCTACACTATCCAAGATGCACGATGTATTCAATGTATCTATGTTGACAAAATGCATCCCAGACCCTCCTCATATTATCAGTTATGGTGAATTAGAGTTCAGTGATTCACTAGTGTATGAGGAAGTGCCAGTACAAATTTTGGATAGGAAAGTGTAGGAGTTACGTAACAAGAAGATTCATTTAGTAAATGTTCTATGGATGATTCATGCAGTAGAAGAGACTTCTTGGGAGCTCGAGGAACAAATCAGACAGAAGTACCTGCAATTGTTCCAAGAAGTTTAGATGTAATTAGGAAATGTAAGTAAATATGTAATATTTCTTTTGCAGGTATATGTAATACTTTAGTTAGTAAGTGATATTTTAGTTTTGGGGGAATTTTCTTTTGATATATGTAATCTTTCAAAAGTTGTTTGTAATCACGGTATTCCTTTGCCATAAATGAGGGTAAGTAATTAAATAAGTAGACCATTTTTCCTTTAAAGGATGATGAGTTGTATGAATAGTAAATTTCGAGGACTAAATTTTATAAGGAGGGGAGAATGTAATGACTCAAATTGGAAACAAAAACGTTCATCGACGACATTATCCTTTGGGAGTAATAATCGAGAAATTTAATCAAGGACTCGTTGACGAATTTAGGAGATTCATCGACGAGGATAGCATAAGGTCTTGTCGACGAGGCTATGTTTCATCGACGAGAAAATACTGAGAGGTTTTGGGGCAACTCTGAATCTCATCGACGAAGGGAAGACCTCGTCGACAAATTCACTATTGACCTCGTCGACGAGGTGACGTGGCTCGTCGACGAAGCCACTAGTATAAATAGTGTAAAACTCAGATTTAATCGCAGAAAAATTAGAAAATCACACACTGTCTCTCTCCCTACGATTTCTCTCTCCTCTCTCTTCGATTTCGGCTCTGTCATTCGCCGAATTAACGATCAGAGGCCATCACGATGCTCCTAGAGAAGTTCTGTCCAAATCTGCTGGAGCGGATCGTTGATGGAAGTGAGTTGAAATTCATCCCTGAGTTGAAGTAAGACATTTTATTCAGAATTTAGGTTTTCCGTAGTTATAGGAAATGTTATTCACCGGAAAATACCAAAGTTTAATTCGGCGAGTTATCGTTTTTAGGGTGTTGAACGGGGAACCCTGCGGGTGCAGGACGAACATTTTTAGGGGGTTTTCTCAGTATCAAGTAAGGGAATAAATTAAAGTAGTTATTTTTCATGCAATTTATTATTATTTAACAACAAATTAATTTTCAGGAAAAACATGTATTATATTGGTATATTATGAGAAAATATTACTGTTATATAGAAAATGCGAATTTAGAATGAAATGTACGAATTTACTCAGCTTTGTGTGGCATGAATATTATTTTCATGAAAAGTATTTATGATATGACAATTTTATGAATAAACATGTTTTCAGAAATTATGAAATAATGCAGTATATGATAATTTTGAAGTACATGATAAATGACTTATTTACTCAGAATGATATGTATGAGATTTTCAGCACAAGGCCGTGTATGTTATATGCTTTCGGCGCAAGACCGTGTTTATAAAATGTTTGGCACAAGACCGTATTTATGAAATGTTCGACGCGAAGCCGTATTTATGAAATGTTCGGCGTGAGACCGTATTTATGAAATGTTCGGCGTGAGGCCGTATTTACAAAATGTTTGGCGCGAGACCATATTTATGAAAGTATAGAAATGCTATCAATCGATTTATGTTAAATGTTATAATATCATGTACTATATGTTATCAGAACTCGGATGTTAGTTTAGTTCAGTTCAGGAGTACGATACCGTAACTATATAGATAAGATATCTATGTTCAAATTGGTGCTAACCACCCTACGAGGGGGTGGGAGATGGATAGTTGATGTGGCTTTCAGTGTAGAGTTGTAGACGTCCACTTGGTAGTCCAGACCAGGGTGTGGCGGACCCATTGTACTTACAAACATTTTTGACTCGACAGTGGTCGGCCAGCCATTGTCGGGTCTTGCTTTCGGGCTGCACAACCCGTCATAGGAGATAATACATGACATCAGTTAACTATTCATCCTGTGTATGTTTTCAGTATTATCAGATATAACAGACATTTTGTGAACGATATGATTTATTAGAAAATACGAAAGTATATGATGATCCAGTATGTTATGATGAATGTTTACAGATATATGAAATGTGCTGTATATGTATAATTGCATTAAATATTCATGTTGCCACATAATTGTATTTAGTTTATTTTCCCTTACTGAGAAGTTTCTTACTCCCAAAAATTAAATGATTTTCAGGAAATTCAGAAAAACCGGCGGAGCGTGGCCGCCGTTGAGTTTATTGAGTTACCTTGCTAGGAGGGTAAGTGTTGTGCTAGGATCAACGGTTTTTGTTGTGGGATCCTAGGAAATACTTTTTGGTGTTTTTGGATATTCTGGGGATTGTATATAAATATAGAACGTGATGGTTTATAGTTAACTTTGGTATTATATATTCTATGGTTTTGAGAATGTGATTTATATTTACTACTATTTAGGTTTTCGCTGTGAATGACAGGTGTCCCCATTACCCACGGGTTCGGGTTGACATTATTATCAAGTATGTTTTAATATATGATAAGATAAGCAGGTCGTTACATTATACCACTACCTCAGACACTGCTTTAGCCCATAAAGTGATTTCCTCAATTTACAAACCAAGTGTTCTAGTCTGGGTTGATTGAACCCTTCTAGCTGTCCCATGTAAATTAGCTCCTCCAAGTCACCATGAAGAAAATTTGTCTTTCATCCATCTGCTCCAAATGCATATCAAAATATGCTACCAAACTCAACATTGCCCTAATGGAAGTGTGTCTCACCATAGGGGAGAAGATCTCATCATAGTCAACCCCTTTCCTCTGTGAGTAACCCTTTGCTACTGAACGAGCCTTGAATTTTTTTCCTTCTTTTTTCTGATACTGCTTCTTTCTTCTTGTACACCCATTTGCATCCTATTGTTCTTTTCCCCTCTGGAAGCTCCACCAACTCCCACGTCTGATTCTTATATAGAGACTTCATCTCGTCCACCATAGAACTCATCCATATACTCTTCTTTTGGTTGTGCATCCCCTCTTGAAAAGTAGTACGATTTCCACTACTAGTAATGAGTGCATAAGAGACCAAATTGTCAAAACCATACCTGGTGGGTGGGTTGATAGTGCGTCTGGGGTCTATTTATAGCTAACCGGGTCTAAGCCAATTCGGGACTATTCAACAGGGCTAGTCTCCCTCTTCAGGCCCATGCCTAGAATACAATAGATAAAAAACTTTACGTACACGAAAATATGCTTTTTACACAAGTAGATATGTACCACTATGCACAATATAATCAATGCACCTCAAGCAGATAGGAAATATAAGCTCTATGCTATACATGTGCTAAACACTTAAATCTAAAGAATATACTCAGTCAAGCACAAAAGTGTATCAATATCCTTTTCTTTGAAACAATGTATGAAATAATCTTAATATCAATTTAGGATTTCAAAGATGCTAGCAAGATGATTCAAACAAACTCAAAAATATTTTCTTTATGTACTTAGCACAAGAGATGTTTGAATGCAAACTTATTAAAATATTTTGCACACCAAAAATATTGGCTAAGGAATCTTGCAATATCAATGCAAAGACCCACAAGCCTCAAAGTTCTCCACACACTAGATTTATTAAGTTAAATTGGCGGCAAACTTTATGCTTAACTCTCAATAACAAAATCAATAAACAATCACTATGAGAGTTATAAGTAATATGGAATGATGCACAATATCAAAGTTTTAGAGTGTATGGAAGTAGTATGAACAAAATAGGATTTGAAAATTTGAGAGAGTTTTGGCTTAATCTTTTTTACTAATCACTGATTAATTGAACAAATGAGGAGATATATATAGGAAAGGAGAAAATTATGACCGTTAGGGACAAAAGGGTAATTATTAAATTTATTTTAAAAGTGATTAGAAAAATTAACCATGTTTAACCTTATTTACCTCGGTTAAAAATTGGACCAACTTGAGAGTTTTGGGTACCCGATCCATAGTTCGGTCACCCGAACAGACACACTCAAAAAAGTTCTTTTTGCCCAAATATGGGCTCAGTTTGCTGAACCAAAGGCTATTTCAAAAGACCGCCGTTCGGGTGCTCAATCCTGAGTTCAATTTGCCAAACGCATGTGTTCAATCATCGGAGGCCTTTTTGAACGTATAAGTTTGGGTTGCCAGGTTGGTGGGATAAGTCAGAGTAATGGTTCGGTCACCCGTGGACGCTATGGTCAAAATGGTTCGGTAGCCCAAAACCAAGTCAACCTTCTTACCAGTCAAAGCTTTGGTCGCCCGAAGTGTTTTGAACACTAAGGGTTCGGTCGCCCGAAACCTCACAATTTTGGCCCTTCATGTCATATTCCAATTCAATTGTTTCCCTTGATAATATATGTGATATTGGGGACTATCTTAAGTGTAAGTGCAAGGACCTAGGGTCTCTCTAAGGTCTAGGCTTTTCAATTAAGCCTAAAAACCTGGCGTCAGTCTACTGAAGGTCGACCGAAGTTTGTCTATGGTCATTTGAGCTTTATAGTTCTTATATGCATGATATGTAGATCATTACAGACCATTCTACTTTACTATTACAGACCTGAATTGAATATAATATAAATTACAATAAAATGAATCTTCTAGGTCTTCACTTCCCTTCAAGTTCATGTGCACCATATGATACTGCCAATTAATCCTGCATACAAACTTGGCAAACATTAAATACCAAAGTATTTGTCATAATCAAAATGGGATATGACCAATAAGATCAAAAATCTCCTTTTTGATGATGACAAATACCATATGCAAAAGTGGATACACCTAAGAAAGGCTTCCCTTGATAGTATGCATAAGGGAAATGTAAACGGTTTTAAAAGTTCAAACATTTTCCCAAGGTACCAAGTTTTGCCTCTTCTCCCCCTTTTGGCAATAGTAAAAAAGGCCATACAAGAATAACAATTGAAACATATAGGCAAACAAAGGATAATTGTCATTTAAATACAAATATGGTTTTGGGAAAATCTTTAGAAATTTGGGCAACATGCCATTTAAAAATAGACCGTTTCCCAAAAAAAAAAAAAAATCTGCATAGAAATGACTTGATTGAGTTTAACAAATGATTTATAATAATTTACTCAACTCAAGCAGTCTAGTATATCAATAAGCATTACTGTCAGCATTCAAAAAGATAATATAATCATACAATGCAAAATGAATGACAAAGATAGTATGAAATATAGCAATTAAGTACACAAATAATTATAACTGGTCATTAAAAGATTTAAATAACATGAAAACAAAATTTGACCATAAATATGCACAAACCATTGCAATTGAAATATATCATAAGACTCGTGAAAGATTTGAATTTAAAGTACACGACATGAGAGCAAATAGTTGGTTTGAGCACAAATACAATCTAACTAGTTCACATGCATTTTTATGTGAAGTTACCGAACCAGTAATGCAAATTAAAACCATATAGTATACAATAAGAATAAGGTAAGAGGTAAAGAGTTTTAGTTTTGAAATCAGATCTTGCCATAAATAAAAATATATAAGTAAATATATATCCCCTTTATGATATTTGCAAAAAGGCACTGGAGGTGTGCTTGCTGAAAAAGAAATTTTAATTTTTAAGCTCAAGCAAGCAACATTATTTTGGTTTTAGTATTTAAGTACAATTTCATAATATAACTAGAATAGGACAACCATATAGATCCTAAAGAATTTAATCAATAAAATGTAAGATCATATGGCAACGCATGTGATTGTGGTAAAATAACACATTTTTCAACATAAAATTTTCAATAAAATTAATTCATTTTATCACACACCACAGCAAGTTCAGATAAGATCTAAGCTAAATATGTTGGTGAGCATAACGAGATAGAAACTTTTCAATTTAGATGCTCCTTCTTTTGATTTGAATGATAGCTTAGATGCAATAAACTGCTTATACTAGATAGAAAAATATTTCATTATGCTTAGTAGTATAAGCTATTCATTTTAAATCCTTTAACCCAACCATACTGATGATTTATCAACTATATTATAATTAGTATGGTCATCCCTGTAGGCCACAGATACATCTTAGAAGTAATATTAAAGAATGAATTAATACTTATAACCTAGAACAATCCATATCTATTCATAGACCTTTAAGCACTGGATATGATGTTCAGGGTTTTATGAAGAGCCTCAATATTCAAAAAATGTGAATTGATGCATATGAATCCATTAAGCTCTTTTCATAGGGATGGAGCTAAGCTCCTCTAACTATTCTCGATGATTATGTAAGGATGAAATTTAATTATTTAATTAATTTTTACTCATCATTTCAAAAAATATTTTAACATTAACTTTATCATAATCATCTATTTTGTGTGCCCATTTTTCCCCATACTTAAAACACTATAAGTCCTTCCTCTTCCTAGAATTGGACCGAAATTTATTATTACTTCGTCCGCTCTGGAACTTGCTTCTCCCACGTTCCTGGTTACCCCTCACCATAAGCCTTTCACCTTGTAAATTCTCACCACTGGCTTTCTTCCCCTGATGAAAACCTAAAAGAGCACTTGTGATCTCCTCCAATTCGAGAGTTTATTTTCCCTAGATCAGATTTGTAACCAAATTTTCATGTATAAAAGAAGCAGGTAGGGAATTCAGTAACATCAATGTCTTTTCTTCATCTTTGAACTTCACATCAATTTGCTTCAAATCACCAATGATCTAGATGAACAAGTTGATGTGTTGGTTCATATTTGAACCCTCTGACATCTTAAGACCTTACAATTCCTATTTAAGATAAAGCTTGTTCGTCAACGACTTGGATAGATACCGACTTTCCAATTTCAGTCAAACTGACACTGGTGATTCCTCATCTATGACATGATACATCACGTCATTAGCCAGACAAAGCTTGATAGTTGTCACAACCTTCGCTTCTAGTTCCTTCCAAGTCATGTCGTCCATGCCTTCCAGTTGCTTTTTCATATAACGCCTTCACCATGCCTTATTGCACTAACAAATCCTTGACCCTACTCTGCCATAATTCAAAATTTTCAAAATTTTTGAACTTGATCATGTCAAACTTTGCAAAAGAAATCCTAGCCATTGTAACCTACATATGGCTTTGATACCAATTGATGTGATGAAGTGGAATGATCGTGCGACAATTATGATGAATAATATAGAAACAATCACAAAGATAAGGAAAGCAAGAAATGCACAAACAAATTTAACATGGTTCAGCAGAATGCCTACCTCTATAGGAGCAACCAGCAGCTGAAATTCACTATTATCACAAATAGGTTTACATTATTGTTAGCTTTAGTGTATTCCCAAGAGGGGGGATGAATTGGGTACTTAAAATATCTCTCCTAGGTTCAGTTTAACCAGCAACAGTATTACACAAACTCAGGGTCTTTTTATTTAATCATAAACCTAATTAACACATGTACAACGTATAATGAATTAAACAGAGTACATACATGTGCTGAAAATGAAAGTGCGGAAAATAAACTGCGGAAAATATAAAGTACACACACGATATGTTATCGGGATTCGACTAATACAGCCTACATCCTCACCTCTAGCTCACAAGCCCAAGGATTCCATTAATGCTCACTTAACGGGTGGAGCAGCATTGGTTACAATCAGATCAATTCATGGGGTTAACCTCAACTTATAACCTCACCTTACTAGGATGGTGCACCTAACTTTCCTAACTGGGTCTAAGCTAATACGAAACTATTCAAATGGGCTAGTCTCCCTCCTCAAGCCCACACTTGGAAGACAACAAATTGTAAAACTTTGCGTACATAGAAATATGCTTTTATAAAAGCAAATGTGTACTACAATACACACAATATAATCAATCAATCAATGCACATCAATAATATAGGAACTATAAGCTCTATGCAATATGTGTGATAACACTCAATCTAGTGTCTATAGTCAATCAAGAGTGAGAGTGTATTATCAATCTATCTTTGAAACAACATTTAAGTATATATCAATCACAAATAGGGTTTCAAAGATTTTTAAGAATGTAATCGAAATATCTCAAAATAATTTTCACAAGATTAAGCACAAGAGATATTTTCAAAGCAAGCTTGTCAAAAAGTTTTCTACAAAAACACAAGACAAGCCTAAGAGTCTTGCAATGAAAAATGCAAAGACTCACAAGTTAGTAAAAAGTTTCCCCACAAAATGAATATTGATTAACTTAAGGGGGAAAGCTTTTAGGCTTAACTCTCAATAAAAATCAACAAGCAATATGAGAGTATAAGCTTGTATAGGAAGTGTAGGAATTCTCAAAGTACTCACACCAAATATGATTTTGCAAGAGAATGAAAATAGGTGGAGTATTTGAGCTTGAATGTGAAAGAGAGGCACTAAAATTTCAGAGGAAAAATATATTAATCAAATCTCTAATCACACCTTAATTTTTGCAAATGAGCTTATATATATAGCCTCACATAAAATTTTGGCCATTGGAATATGATGAGAATAATTAAAAAAGTTTTAAACCAATTTAACCCAAATAACCCCGTGTTATCGTAATTAAAATTATTTCAACCCGAGAGTTTCAAGTGCCTGACCCTTGGTTCGGTCGCCCGAATAGACACACTAAGAAAATTTCTTTTTGAAGTTTGGGTGCCCAAATATAGGCTTGGTTTGCTGAACCAAAGGCGTTTTCAAAAGACCATGGTTCAGTTGCCCGGTCCTGAGTTTGGCAGACCGAACTCATGTGTTTGGGTGCTTGAGGCTATTTTGAACATTTAAGTTCGAGCTGCTGAGTTGTTGGGAAAAGTCAGAATAGCGATTCGGTTGCCCAAGGATGCTACGGTCAAATTGGTTTGGTCGCCTGAAACCAAGTCAACACTCTGCTGGTCAAAGGTTCGGTTGCCCGAAGTGTTTTGAACACTAGGGGTTTGGTCGCTCGAAACCTATTCATTTTGCCTTTTAAGTCCTATGTTAATTCAATTGATTCCCTTAATATTATATGTGATCTTGGAGACTATTTTACATGTAAATGCAAATACCTAAAGTCATTCTAAGGTCTTTGAGAGTACGCCTAAAAACCTAGTGTCGGTCGACTGAAGGGTGATCCCTAAGATCATTTTAGTGGTCTTGAGCTTATCAGTTCCTATCATGCATGATATGCAGATTATTACAGACCGATAGATAGTTATATTACAGACCCTGAATGAATGAATATAAAATACAACAATTGAATCTTCTAGGCCTTTATATTCTTCAAGTCACTGTGTGACATATCATATTTCCAATTTATCCTGCACACAAATTAGGTAAACATTAAATACCTTATATTTGTCATTATAAAAAATGAGATAAGACTCAAAAAGTCAACAATCATTTTATTTATACTAACCCTAGACGTGCAAAGGTATTAGAGAAATTCCTTAAATACACATATACTTTCCATGGAGGATTTGCCCCCACACCCCCAACCTTTTATTTGTCCTAGTTTTAATTTCAAAACCGATGCCGAACAAAACCGTTGATAGTTTGATGAAATCATTGATGGTTTTTCTTTAGTTGAAGAAACCGTCAATGTACCTATGTCAAACCGTCAATGGTTTTCTTCCTAATTGGCTTACAGAAGAAACCGTTAATATATCAATAGAAAATTGTTGACAGTTTTCTTTAGACCAGCATCTTTATTTTCTTCAGCCTGCATTCTCTATACATGTGTTCCACTCGATATGAGCCACATAGTATAACAATATAAAAATTGTATACAAAAATGTGACATCAAGATGATGTCATTTGGAACTTAATTAGTTTGAATAGTTGGTTTGGTCGAGTTGTAAACTGATCGATCTATTGATAATTGATGGGACTATTTTTTTTTTAAAGACGTTGATTTGTGTTTTATTTTTATTATTGTGTGTTGTGGTGAGGAAATTAATCTTTCAAGATTTACTCTTTTTAGAGTTTATTAAATACATACTATCTAATTAACTATATTTTAACAATTTTGATGTTAACATACATGTGCATTTGTGAGACAAAGGGAGCATTTATGCAATAAAGCGTGTAGAAGAGACTATCAACATATATATGTATATATAACAAAGTCACCAAAAGTGCAATTTCAAATATCTTGATCCTTGATTGTATATGGGGCTCTTGGTTGAGCTTTTGCAAGTATAATTAATTTTAGAGTTTGAAACTTTTTTTTTTTTAATAAGTCGCTCATTTTTAAAAAAATAATAATAATAGGAACTTAATCATTCCTCCTACAATATTAGTCATACAAGGTTGCATTCATCATTATTGTTGTTTTACGCTTCTATTATAGAGAATTAACTTAAATGAATAGAAAAAGTAACAATATTGTAATGACATCATTGGTTGAACTTGATTTTTGGGTAAGTTGAATAAATTGATGAACTTGTAACTCGATTTAAAGGCAATAGTGGATTGGGTAAGACTAAAAAATGTCCATGAGGTCAGGAGTTTCTTGAGTTTGGTAAGATATTACTGCTGATTTGTAAAGGATTTTTCTAAGTTATCAGGCACTCTGACAAAGTTGACCAGGAAGAATGTAAGATATGAATGGACAGATGAATGTGAACATAGCTTTTGGGAGGTAAAACAATGACTTATTACTGCGCCAGTATTGACAATCCCTTTGGGAGAGGGGTGTTTTGTAATCTTCGGTAATGCCTATCAAAAAGGGCTCAGATGTGTGCTGATACAACAAGGGAAAGTTGTAGCTTATGCTTCTCGGCAATTTAAGGAGTACGAGAAGAATTATCTAACACATGATTTGGAATTAGCAGCAGTGGTTTATGTGTTAAAAATTTGGAGACACTATTTTTATGGGGGTAGGTGCGAGATCTTCACAAACAACAAAAGACTTAAGTACTTCTTCACACAAAAGAAGTTGAATATGGGGCAAATAAGGTGGCTAGAGCTAATTAAGGACTATAACTGCACTATCAGCTATCACCCGAGGAAAGCTAATGCAGTAGCTGATGTGTCGAGTCGTAAGTCAGGAAGTGCATCAGTATCAGCAATCGTAACTCAACATCAGATTATGATGGATTTAGAAAGATTTGGTGTGGAATTAGTAGAGGGAAATCGCCAAGCACTCATCGCTAATCTAGTAATTCAACCTACTTTACAAGAAAGGATTAAGGCTGCTAAGATAAAAGATGTGGAATTGGTGAAAATTGTGGATAAAGTGTGGAGTGTACTGAGGCCAGATTTTAATATCTCAGATGAGGGAGTGTTGAGGTTCTGTACCAAATTATGTGTACCTAATGATGCTAAAATTAAAAGAACTATTTTGGAGGAAGCGCATTGTTCCCTTTATACAGTGCATCCAAGAAGCACTAAGATGTATAAGGATCTACTAGAGTTTTTTTAGTGGAGTAATATAAATAAAGAAATTGCTCGATACATAGATCAGTGCTTGACATACCAGTAGGTGAAAGCTAAGCATCAGAGATCGACGGGACCGTTGCAACCATTTCACATTCTCGAGTAAAAGTGGGAGTATATTTCTATGGACTTCGTTATGGGATTACCATCAATACTTCATGGACAAGACGCCATTTGGGTAGTCATTGACCGATTGGCGAAGACTGCCCATTTTCTTCCAATCAGAGTTAATTACTCCATGAGTAGATTGACAGAATTATATATACAAGAGATAGTTAGACTGCATGGCGTGCCAGTGTCCATCGTATCAGATTGGGACCCATGGTTCACATATAAGTTCTAAAAGAGTTTGCAAGGAGCCTTGGGTTCTCAGTTGACATTTAATACAACATTTTATCCTCAGACCAATGAACAGACAAAGAGGACAATACAGATGTTGGAAGATATGTTGTGGGCCTGTGTATTAGACTTTGGAGGTAGTTGGATCCAATATTTGTTACTAGTTGAATTTGCGTATAACAACAGCTACCAGGTCAGTATTGAGATGGCACCGTATGAAGTGTTATATGGTCAAAGGTGTCGATCTATTTTGTATTGGGATGAAGTTGGTGAAATACAAATTTTGGGGCCAGAGATTATACAGCAGACTTTTGAGAAAATCAAACTCATCTGAGAAAGGATCAAAACAGCCCAGAGTTGACAAAAAAGTTATGCTGACACTCGCCGATGAGAGCTAGAATTTGGTGTGGGAGATCATGTATTCTTGAGCATTGCACCAATGAAAGGTGTTATGATATTTGTGAAAAAGGGTAAGATAAGCCCTAGGTATATTGAGTTGTTTGAGATACTAGAAAGAATTGGTCCAGTTGCCTATAGGTTAGCATTACCTCCGACTCTGTTTAGGATCCATGATGTGTTTCACGTGTCTATGTTGAAAAAATATGTCTCTGATCCTTCACACGTGATCAGTAATGAGTCACTAGAACTTAAAGATACCCTACCATATGAAGAAGTGCCAATTCAGATTTTGGACTGGAAGGAACAAGAACTGCGAACTAAAATGATCCCTTTGGTAAAAGTACTCTGACATAATCACGCAGTTAAGAAAGTTTCATGGGAACTAGAAGATAAAATGAGCCATAGATACCCACACTTATTAAGCTAGGCCCAGCGCGAGGCAAGTAAGCATTTTGGTTGTTTGATTAAGACTTGTTTAGGATAAGTTTTTTAGTTTAAATATATTTTTTTATGGTATTTAAATTTTGAACAGTTTTGGGAGCACTTTTAATTGACTATTTGTAATCTCCCAAAACCTATATATGTAACCATGGTATTCTTCGACCATAAGTGAGGGTAATTGATAAAATTGGGATGGGGCCGCTATGTGGATGGCTGCTGGATCCTTTGCAATGTGGGGTTACCATCTATTGGAATTCTAAAGTTGGTATGAGTGCTACATGGTAAATTTCGAGGATGGAATTTTTATAAGGAGGGGAGAATGTAAAAACCTAAAAAAATAATAATAAAGAAAAAGGAGAAATCGGTTTGGTGTAGGACCAAACCGTCAACGGTTTAGGGAGCTCAAGAAAATTGTCGACGGTTTCGAGTTACCGAGGCTCAGTAATGGTAAAATAGTAAAAATTGGTTTGGTTAAAAACCAAACCGTCAATGGTTTCTAGAAAATCGTCGACGGTTTTGGCTGGGACTGTAGCCTATAAATAGGATTCTAATTCATTTTTCTTTGAAAAAAAAATTATACTCTCTCTTTCTCTCTTTCTAGGGCTACGGTTCTCCCACTCTCTCCTCAATTTCTCACCCAATTTTAGCCTGAATCGATTGATAAACATCATTACGGGATCCTAGCAACAGTTCTTAACAGTTTAACTGGAGCTGTTTTGCTGTTTAGGGATCCTAGGCACCACTCCAGTGAAAAGGTAAGGGAAATAGATTATGTCAGGTATTTTTAAATATTTAACTGATTAAATTGTAATATAAGATTACAGGAAATATATATATATATATATATATATATATGTTTTTCTGGATATTCTGGTATATGGAAATGGGGATTTTGAATTATGATTATATATATAAATATTTAGGAAAACGAGTATAATGAGATCACCCAAATTGTGTGGCATGGGTATATACTGATTTTAGAAAATGCAGTAAATATTATGTAATTATGATATGAGTACAGATGGTTGTGTGCCGATTATAGACGGTTGTGCGTCGAATACAGATGACTGTGTGCCGATTACACATGGTTGTGTGTCAATTATAGATGGATGTGTGTCGATTATTTATGGTTGTGTGCCAAGATATGATATGATATGATTTTACACAGAATAAATTGTGAACATGACAAATTTTAAATGAGATTATGTTATAGTTAAATTATATGAAATGTATTATATGGTAGTAGAGCCCTGATGGACTGGTTCATATTAAGAGCACGGTACCGTAGCTATTGTCATAGTTAGTGCAACCACACTACTTAGAAAGGGTGTTGGTAATGGAAGTTGATTTGGCCTGTGAAGAGATATTGACCACTCTTGGGTCCGGACCAGGCTGCGGTAGGCAAATTGTACTATAGACGTGTTGAATTTGACTTAGCCTGATGGTAGGCCAGCCATGGCTAAGTCTTGCCTTCGGGCCGTACAACTCGATCATGTGGAGTTATTACATGATGATATATGATCGTCCATTCAGGAAAATTTCTTATGTATATATATGATGATTTCATCATTGTAGAGAACTATGTATAATGATATAGTATGTTTAGAAAAAGGAAATATGTGTTTTCAGATATATACATAAGTGTGAGTACATATTTACATGTTTTATTAGTTATAGTTAATTATTAAATGGATGTGTTTCTAGAATCCTAAAACTCATGTTCTCATACACTTATGATAATCTATTCCGTCTAACTGAGATGTGTCCCACTCTTATAATTTCTAACATTTTAGGAAATTCCAGAAATCAAGCCTAGAGTGCTCCAGGGTAGGGTTGATTAAAGTTTGTTTAGGGTACATTTTTTTGAGACACAATAATGTAAATGGCTACACTTAGTGTTTCGAGGGATGTATTTATAGATTTGTGGGGAAATATGTATGTATATCAGGTGACAGTAGAACTCTGGTATTGTATTTGGAGTTTGTACATTTATGTTCCGCTATGTTGTATTATATAGGTTATGGACAAGTGTACCTGGTGGCCACATCGGATACCAAGTTGTTATATTTTGGTATGAGAGCATATTTATGGTAGAATTTCACAGGGTGTCACATTTTGGTATCAGAACATATTTATGGTAGAATTTCATAGGGTGTCACAGGGAGAGTCGTTGTCAGGGCTGCTACTGCTACTTTGTGATCCAATTTTTGGATCTCCAGGGTTACATTGACAAAACAGTGCATATTTCTTTAACGTTTCCCATTGTACTTGAATAAGGCTCATCATATGAGCCAAAGTTTTTGCTATCCTTCGACTACTGATAAAGTGCCCAATGAACTACTACTCCATTTTAGAAAAAGAACCAATAGAGATAGGCTTCAAGGTCTGATACCATGCCCTGGCCTTCCCTTTTAAAGTTGCTATGCTCGGCACATGATTGCATCTAGTGCATCTTGCAGTTGCATCAACACTTTAAAGGTGTCCAGATAGTCGATAGGATCGGACAAACCTTTATACCCTTACACACTCAGCATTTTAAACTTTCTAGGCATGGGAACATTCATTACCTCTCTTGTGAAAGGCGAATCTAAAGATTTCAACAAGGACTGCCCAAAGGATGGGTTGTTGCGCGCTTCCTTCATCATTTTCTCCAACTGGTCAATTCTCTTAAACCTTTCCTCTAGTTCATTCGATCGTTGTTCGTTAATTCCCACACTATTCACACCCTCCACATTCTTTGCGGGATTAGCCTCATCATTGATCTCCAGTGGGATTGCAGCTTTCCCACATGACTCAAGATCTACTTGGTTAGGGTGAGGAACAAATTCGTTATGATCCTTTTTTTGCTGTAGGATCATACTGAACATGTCCTCGATCCTTTTCTAGAAAATAAGGAACTCACCTCTTGTCATGACCGAATTGTCACCTGATGCAGAGTGTATGGATTAGGGTGATTGGTCACCCATGGAAAGCTCTGATTTTGAGTTATTTCATGTGGTTATGATTCAAGGATTGGAAAAGAAAGCCTCTCAAAAAGTTCCCATAGACGGCACAAACTATTGCTGAATAAAATTGAACGTTCTTTAGAGACGTTCCTCAATCACGACCACCTTAAAAAGAGAAGGTAAGGATGGCTTGGAGGACCCGAGGTGTACTTCCGGGGGTCACTTTGATGCCTAAGTAAGAGACTTTATTGAGAAGCTAATTGTAACGGTAAAAGAATGGATATGAATGAGATGCCTTACCTCTTCCCACATCCCCCTTTTATAGTGGTGGAGGTTGACCCTTCAGTGATCCAATATTTATGAGCGCATTATTGCACTTGTGGGAGTTACTTAGACTTTATGGACATTGATTTGGGGGGTTTTAGAATATGCTTTTATAACCGCCCCTCTCTTCAATGTGGGTGATTTAATCTTCTCGTCGGTTATGGAAGGTGGTTTAATGGAGGAATCGAAACCGTTTCTCCTTTTAAATGAGAATATTTTTGGGGTATATCAGTTTCAATAACTATTGAAAAATTGTTAGATAGTTCAGATTTAATGAATTTTAGGTAGAGTAATTCTGAAAACTATATAAAGAATAATAATTCGAATCAATGTTATTAAAACTAGGCCTATTGACCAATAAAATATATCTTGCTTAGGTCCACAGAAATGCCACTCTTAGATATCACGTGCCTGAGGAATATGACTCATTCCAATCAGAACTCACACTTCTTGAATTTGGTGTACAACTTCCTTTCTCTCAACACCTAAAGAACTATCATCAAATGATCCTCGTGCTCCTTGGGACTCTTTAAATATACTAGAATGACGTCAATAAATAGCACCACAAATTGATCCAAATACTGATGGAAGACCCCATTCACCAGGTCCATAAATATAGCAGGAGCATTAGTCAGTCCAAATGACATAGCAAAAAATTTATAATGGCCATACTTAGTTTAGAACGTAGTCTTTGAAACATCCTTTGCCTTTACCTTCACTTGATGGTACCCGGATCGAAGATCAATCTTAGAGAAAACGTGTGTTCCCTAAAGCTGGTCAAACAGGTCATCAATACAGGGTAGCCCGTATTTTTTCTTAATTGTCACTTTATTTATTTCTCTGTAGTTGATACACATTCTCATCAACCTATCTTTCTTTTTCACCAAAAGCACTGGTGCTCCCTAGGGTGACACGCAAGGCCTGATAAATCCATTAACTAGTAATTCCTATAACTGTTCTTTTAATTCTTTCAACTCCGCTGGAGCTATTATGTACGGAGCCTTAGAAATCGGCGTTGTTCCCAGAGATAGGTTGATAGAAAACTCGACTTCACAATCGATAGGCAACCCCAGCAAATCCTCCAAAAACACATTCGAAAAATTCCTCACTATCGAGATATCTTCCAACTTTAATTCCCCCTTCTAGTGCTTCCTTCACATAGGCTAGATACCCTTGACATCCCTCCAGAAGCAACCTCCACACTTGAATAGCCGACAATATTTATGGTGAGGAGCGCACGCACGTCCCAACAAATCTGTACTCCTGCTCCCCTGGGGGTTTGAATACTACTTCTTTCTTGTAGCAGTCAATACTGGTATAACTGGAAGCTAGCCAATCCATCCCTAGAATCACCTCAAATCCATTCATGTCGAGGACCACCAAATTAGCAGGTAGCAACCTCCCCTGAATATTGATTAGACAATCTTTAAGTACTCTCCTACACACCACCACGGTTCCTATCGGTGTAGCCATTGATAGATTAGCATCCGGTGGTTGAGCATCCATTCCACATAAGTTGACAAAATTCCGTGCTATGAATGAAGGAGTTGCCCCTAAATCAAACAACACAATAGCTTTATATGGCAATATAAAAATGGTACCTATCACCATGTCACTTGCATTCTCTACATCCCCCGGTGTAAGTGCATAAATCCACGCCAGGGCGGTGTTCCTTTGCTGGTTGCCTCAGGGTGCCTGATTTTTTCCCTAAAATTGTCTAGGAGTGGGTGCATTAATTGGCAGTGCTCGACACTCTCTCGCTATGTGGCCGGGCCAACCACACTAGAAGCGAATAATTACTCTAACCTGACATTCCCCCGTATGTCTCCTATTACACTTAGGACAAGGAGGGCATAATGGATTACCTTGTTTAGCTCGGTTTTCCATTCCATGTCGCTGGCCCCCACTGTTGCTCCTCCATTGACTCTAACTGGTACTTGCCTGAAAATTGGGAGGTGTAGGCCTTTTTCTCGGGCTTTGTAGCCCTATGCCTCTCTGCCGACTGGTCTCTGCCATGGTGGCTTTATCCACTAGCTCTAAGAAATCCCACACCTGTAAAAATTGCCACTAGCTCATATATCTCCTATCTCAAGCCCTTTTCGAACCTCTGCACCTTTCTGAACTCGTATGGAGTCATATATAGGGCAAAACGACACAATTTGACGAACTTGGTTGCATATTGTTGCACAGTCAAGTGCCCTTGAGTTAAGTGTAGAAACTCCTCTGCTTTAGCATCCCTAGTGGAGGCGGGGAAGTATCGATCATAGAATATCTCCTTAAAACGACCCCAAGTCAATGCTATGGGTACTGGCCTCAGCTCTTCCAATAGTTTCATTGCTAGCCACCATTGCTCAGCCTCACCCGTCAACTTGAATGTGGCATAGAGAACTTTTTACTCATTAGTGTAGCGTAGTACTACTAGAATCTTCTCAATCTCGTGTACCCAATTCTCTGCAATAATTGGGTCGGAACTTCCTGAAAAATATGGGGAATTCATCCAATTGAATTGCTTTATGGTGCAACCTTGCTCAACTGGTAGGCAATCCCATTCCCTGGAATTTTGTGCGATTTTTGCCATAACCTGTTGAGCTACACTACGCAACACTTGATTTGAATCTCTGCCACCCATACTGGAAGGCCTCACGTGGCTAATACCTCTAGCATTCGTGTTATTATTCGTGGAGTCCATCCTGAAAATAGGACAAAAAATAATCTTAGAGTTTCAATATCTTAACGTGACTGGTACAATTATCTAACTAAGAAGGCAGTTTAATATCCATATTCTCAATTTAAGCCTTAACACACAACTCAGACACAAAAATGTCGATGGTTTTTTTGATACCTCTGAAATCGTCAATGAAAAACTTGAGATCCCGAGAGCCTGTTTTGAGGAAACCATCGATGGTTTGTACCTGCCACATAAAACTGTTGACGGTTTGGCTCAGAAATCCTTCACTAATCTTTATATATACTTAGCCATCTCAAGGATCAAGGATCAAATCACCACAGAAATTACTACATATCCAACCAACTAACACCTCAAATTCCTGTCTCTTTATATAGAAGTAAAAATTGTCAATGGTTTGCCATAATTTTCCTGAAATCGTCGTCCTAGGAAAACCACAGAAGACGGTCAATGGATTCCTGCCTCCAAGCTGCGAAACCAAAACCCAAGATTCCACTTGAACTCCCAACAATGACTCACTAGATTCCTAATCTACCCATTTCCTACTCTCATCAAGATCCATTCCTATATTTTGGTATTGTTATCCGTTAAAGTCTGCAGAACCTAGCGACCTAGGCTTTAATACCAAATTGTGACGCCCTGTGAAATTCTACCATAAATATGCTCTGATACCAAAATGTGACGCCTTATGAAAGTCTACCATAAATATGCTCTGATACCAAAATATAAAAACTCAGTACCCAATATGGGCACCAGGTACACCTATCCATAACCTATATAATACAACACAGCGGAACATAACTGTACAAACTCCAAATACAATACCAAAGTTTTACTTTCACTCGATATATGTACATATTTCCCCGCAAGTCCATAAATACATCCCTCAAAACACTAAGTATACCCATTTACATAACTGCGTCTCACAAAAACTTATCCTAAATAAACTCTAATCAGCCCAGCCTTGGAGCACTTTAGGCTTGATTTTTAGGATTTCCCGAAATATTAGAAATTATAGGAGTGAGACACATCTCCGTAAGACGGAATAGATTATTATTAATGTGTGGCAACATGAGTTTTAGTATTCCAGAAACACATTCATTTAATAATTAACTATAACTGATAAAACATGTAAATCTGTACTCACACTTATGTATATATTTGAAAACACATATTTCCTTTTTCTAAATATACTATATCATAATACATAGTTCTTTTCAATAATGAAACAATCATATATACATAAGAAATTTTCCTAAATAGACGATCATATATCATCATATAATAACCCCACATAATCAGGTTGTGCGACCCAAAGGCAAAACTTAGCCATGGCTAGCCTACCACCAGGGTAAATCAAATTCAACGCGTCTGTAGTACGATTTTCCTACCGTAGCCTGGTTCGAACCCAGGAGCGGTCAACATCTTTTTGTAGGCCAAATCGACCTCTGTTACCAACACCCTTTCTGAGTAGTGTGGTTGCACTGACTATCACAATAGCTACGACACCGTGCTCTCAATCTGAACTAGTCCATCAGGGTTATACTACTTTCATATAATTTAACTGTAACAAAATATCATTTTCATCATACTGTATAAAATCTATCATGTTCATAATTTATTCTATGTAAAATCATATCATATCATATCTTGGCACACAACCATATGTAATCGGCACACAACCATCTGTAATTGACACACAACCTTCTATACTCGACACACATCCGTCCATAATCGGCACACAACCATTTGTACTCATAACATAATTCCATAATATTTACAACATTTTAGAAAATTAGTATATACTCATGCCACAGAATTTGGGTGATCTCAATATACCCATTTTCCCAAATGTATTCCCCATTTCCATATACCAGAATATCTAGAAATATATATATATATATATGTTCTGTAATCTCTTATTACAATTTAATCGGTTAAATGTTTAAAAATACTCGACATATTCTATTCTCTTTACCTTTTTACTAGAGTGGTGCCTAAGATCCCCAAACATCATAACGGCTCCGGTTAAACTATTAAGAATCGTCGTTGGAATCCCAAAATGATGTTGATTAGTCGATTCGGGCTGAAATTGGGTGAGAAATTGAGGAGAGAGAAACCGGGAGAGCTGTAACCCTAGAGAGAGAGAGAGAGAGAGAGAGAGAGAGAGAGAGAGAGAGAGTATATTTTTCTTTTCAAAGAAAAATAAATTAGAATCCTATTTATAGGCTGTTGTCCCAGCCAAAACCACCGACGATTTTCCTGAAACCATTAATGGTTTGGTTTTTAACCAAATCAATTTTTACTATTTTACCATTACTGAGCCTCGGTAACTCGAAATCGTCAACAATTTTCCTAAACTCCCCAAACTATTGACGGTTCGGTCCTGGTAAAAATTGATTTCCCCTTTTTCTTTATTATTATTATTATTATTATTATTATTATTATTATTATTATTATTATTATTATTTTAGGTCTTTACACTCCAATTAGGAGATTTCTTGAATTCACTGGGAAAGAAGACCCCCAGCTAATATGGGAGAGCTGATGGCGTGTGCTTAGAAATACATCAACTTAGAAAAGGTGATGACCACAAGAAGGAGCCGAACTGACCTAAAAAGAACGAGCCTAACAAATGAGCACAACTCATGAGACATGAAGAATCAGCTCAACTACTAATGAGCAAAGCTCATGATGCCTAAAGAAACGACCTAACATATGAGCAAAACTCATTAGGTATGAAAAAACGGCCTAATAGATGAGCACAGCTCACCAAGCCTGAAGAAACAGCCCAAAAAATGAGTACAACTCATCAATCCTGAAGAAACGGCCCAAAAGATGAGCACAACTCATCAGGCCTGAAGAAATAACCTAACAAATGAGCATAACTCATCAAGCCTGAAGAAAAGGCCTAATAGATGAGCACCGCTCATTAGACCTGAAGAAACGACCCAACAGATGAGTACATCTCATGAGGCATGAAGAACTGGCCCAACTGATGAGCAAAGCTCATGAGGTTTGAAGAAACGACCTAACAGATGAGCACAACTTTTAAGGCCCTAAGACTAGGCCAACACATAAGCACATCTCATGAGGCACAAAGAATCAACCCAATTGATGAGTAAAGCTCATGAGGCCTGAAAAATGGCCCAACAGATGAGCATAGATCATCACGCTTAAAGAAACAGCCCAACAGATGAGCACAACTCATCAGGCTTGAAGAAACGACCGAATAGATGAGCACCACTCATCAGGCTTGAAGAAATGATCCAACATATAAGCACAGCTCACGAGGCTTGAAGAAACAGCCCAACAGATGAGCATTACTCATCAGACCTGAAGAAGCGACCCAATAAATGAGCACAACTCATTTGGCTTGAAGAAATGGCTCAACAGATGAGAACGTACAACTTATCAGGCCCGAATAAACGACCCAACAGATGAGCATACCTCATTAGGCGTGAAAAAATGACTCAACAGATGAGCACAACTCATTAGGACTGAAGAACCGGCCCAAAAAATGAGCACAACTCATTATACTTGAAGAATAGGCCCAACAGATGAGCACAACTCATCAGGCTTGAAGACAACCCAAACAGATGAGCACAACTCATAAGGCATGAAGAAATGACCCAATTGATGAGCAAAGCTCATGAGGCCTGAAGATATAGTACAAAAAGCTGTTCGGATTATGAGTTGCTCAAAGAGCTGCTCGGATTATGAAATCCAAACGAAGAGCTGTTCAGATTAAATAATCCACCCAAAGGAGCTGCTAAAATCATCAGCTACTTGGATTAAAGGTTGCTCAGATTGAAGCTGTTTGGATTAAGTTTTGATCAAAAAGCTGCTCAAATTAAATAATCCAACCAAAGGTGCTACTCATATTTTCAACATAAAGATACAGCCGAATAGCTCCTTAGAGTACAGCACATTCTCAATCAAATAATCAGCTCGGACGAACCAAGGTTGGCTCGATGGTTTGTGGGCAGTTTGGAGGAGTAAGATGGAAGGATCAGCTCGGTGGTTCCTAAAGGACTCAAATAATATAGCAACATTGGCTTGGAAAGTGATTAGGCAGCTCGAACGAGCCGAAAATGGTGCGGACAAGACAGACGTGACTCGGATGATATGGAAACGGCTAGAATAAGTCGATAAGTTGTTCAGTAAAAAAAAAAAAAAAAAAGTAGCTGGAACGAATATATAGCTAAAAAAAAGGAGATTACCTTCCAACGACATTCAAAGTTTTCAAACTTTGGAAACAAGTTTTAAAAATTCGAAAACTAAAAGGGAGGCAACTGATATATCCCAAAAATATCCTCATTTAAACCACCTTCCATAACCAACAAGAAGATTGTTGGCCTAACAAGGCTTACAATTCTTATTTTGATGATAAAAAATCATGTTATGTTTAATATGATTTATTTCAAGTGAAAATTTTTCAGGAAAAAGGAGAAAACTTAAAGATAGTGACAAAGCTCAAAGCTTAAAGGTAGTGACAAAGCTTAAAAGGATGATAAAGTTTATGGATTCAAAAAGATCAAGAAAGAAAGATGATTCAAAGCTCAAAGTTGATAGAAGAATAAGGATTTACTTGAAGATCAAAAGAATATATGTTTAAAGATGTTTGTATGTAAGTACTTCAAGTAAAAATCCTAAAGTATGTTTTTTAAATCAAAGAAAAGAAGGGTTTTAAAAAGAAAAGTTTTTTTTTTTAAAACAGAAGGGTCAGGTGATTGCTTTCATATTTCAGACGACTATCCAAATTGAATAAAGAATTTTCAAAGAGGCAGTAGGGTGTCAGGCGACTACCTAAACATAGTCAGGCGCCTGGGTGGTCATGCCAGGCAACTGCCATTCGAACGTTGGTTTAAAAACTTCCAATGAGGAGAGTTTTTAAATGGATTTTTTGGGTACTACTATTATGAAAAATTTGGGGATTACTTCAAGGAAACTTTGGGAGCAAGAAATTACTTTGAAACATCTATAAATAGCCCCAAACTTTAAAGATTTTTACACTAAGAAATTTTCCAGCAATCAAAGTTCTCAAAAAGCTCACAAACTCTCTTGTGTTCATCCTACTTCAACTACTGAGTTACTGCTGATACAAATTCCGAAGTAGAGCCTTCAAAGTCTAAATCTTTCAATACTTGGAAGATATTTGGTGATCTAAATTTAGTATTAAGCTTCAATCCTTTTATATTTGAATTACTTTGAAGTATACTTATGCTGAATGTTATACTAACCTACTTTGCTGTGAGAGTGTCTTTTGTACACAAACTTTTCTATATCTTGATTCTTGTTTACAGACGATTCAAGGTTGAAGAATTGTTGGACCGAATGAGAGAATATTGTTTGGAGAGGCAGACTCAAGCCTAAAGGAAAAAGTGATTGTAATCGGTATTATTCCACCCGTCAATGAAACTGAACTAGTGAATCCTTTGGTGGTTTATCAAAGGCGAGGACGTAGGCTGGGTATAAGCCAAACCTCGTAAAACCTTGTGTCTCTCTCTTCTTCCTTACTCTTTATTTTCAGCAATATTTACAACCTGTGTGTATGCTTTAAATTGTTAAATTTTGAGTGTATGGTTGTTAAATAGACCGGAGGATAATACGTTTTGGCTTGATCAGCATTGATTGCGGAAACTGAAAGGGACTACGTTGGTTGATCATCCTAAATTTATTAATCTGAAAGTTTTTTTAAAAACTAAACACAAAGAAGAAGTGTGAGTTTGGAATAACACAGGGCTTACATAAATTTAGCGTGCTTTACAATTTATTACAGGGCTATTGATACAAATAACAAGATTTTGATTATCCTATTAATTGGTTGTTGTTGAATTGTTTTTGTATTTACTTGTCGTTATTGTTGATATAAAACAAAGAATTAAACTTGAAATAATTTTAAAAAATCCAATTCACCTCTCTCTCTTGGAAAGCGATCCTAATTTCAATTGGTATCAGAGCCTAGTTATAGAAAATTCCCAACAAGAAGCTATAAAAAGATCTAAATGGCAAACATAGGAGTAGCTCCTTTTGGAGAGGGCCAATCCTCAACTTGTCCACCAATCTTTTGTGGACACAACTACACCTTTTGGAAAAAGAGAATGCAAATATACCTCCAACACATGGATTGGAAAGCATGAAAAGTAGTTATGGATGAAGACCTTATTCCCACCAAGATAGTAGATGGAAAACAAATTCCAAAAGAGAAAAATGATATGATCGATTAAGATTATAAAATATTTCAAATAAATTCAAGTGCTATAAATGCTTTCTATTGTGCTTTAGACGCTAATGAATTTAATAGGGTCATGGCTTGTAAAAAGGCTAAACAAATAGGGGACAAATTAGAAGTTACATATGAAGGAACTATTGATGTTAGGGACAATAGGATAGACATGTTAACAAGCGAATATGAAACATTCAAGATGAATCCATATCAAGTATGTACACAAGATTCATCCACATAATCAATTCCTTAAGTGCCTTAGGAAAAACTTATACTACCCTACCAAATGATTAGGAAAATTTTGAGAGGCCTTCCTTTTATATGGGAACCAAAGGCTACAGCAATTACCGAAGGAAGAAACCTTAAGACCACTTCCTTAGATGAACTCATAGGTTCACTCCTTACCTATAAAATGACTCTAAAAGAAATAAATCCTGAACCAAAGCATAAAAAATCTATTGCACTAAAAGTATCAAGCCACAGCTTAAGTGAAGAAGAAAGTGAAACAAGTGACTTAGATCAAGATGAATTAGCATTCATCACTAAGAGATTAGGAAAATTTTATAGAAGGAATAAAAGATTTCCTAGAAAGTTCAACAAAAGGAAAACTAAAAAAGGAGAATCAAGTAGAAAAGAAAATAAAAGTAAAAGTGAACCTTCTATATGCTATCACTATAAGAAACCAGAGCATATCAAACCGGACTGCCCATTGCTTAAGAAAGACAAGAAGAAAAAGAAGGAAGCTATAAAGACTACATGGGATGACTCAAGCTCCAGCAAAACGGAAAACGAATCAAGTGGACAAAAGATGACAAACATATGCTTTATGGTGAATGATGAAGAGGTAAATTCCTACTACTCTTCAATAGAATCTTGCAATGAATCTTGTGACGAGTCATGTGATAGTATGCCCTCATACAAGGAATTACAAGCTGAATTATTTTCCTTACATAAAAGATTCATAAAAATTTCCAAAAGAAATATAACCTTGAAGGATCAAAATAAAGAACTATTGAAACAACATGAATCATTCAAAACCATTGAAGAAGAAAAAGATTCTTGCATTGAGAAGTTAGAGGAAGAAGAAAGTAAAGTAACTCAAGAATTAGGAAAAACTCATAAAGAAAACTTGAATAAAAATGATCTAGAAATAAATGAACTAAAGCAATTAGTAGAGGATAAAGAAAAAGTTATATATAATTTTAAAAAAGATAAAGATAATTTTGAAAAAATGATTGGACGGCAAACGCTACATGGGAATAAAGAAGGAATATGTTACAATGGTAAAACAAATAAAAAGAATAAGAAATTATACATGGGATATTTCGTCAAGGAAGCCAAACACTATGCTAGCACTCCCTCAAATGACAAACATGAACACACTACTTGCTATATGTGCAAGACTAAAGGTCACGTAATGTTTGATTGCCCACTAAAGAGGAAGTATGTTAAAATACAAGGAGAATGGAAAGTTAATAATGGAATCAACAAGAAAACAAAGAAAGTTAAAAGGATTTGGGTTTCAAAAACTAATACAATGAATCCTCCATTGTAGGTATGTTTT